>NC_085009.1:31052418-31114918 GCF_963854185.1 Sardina pilchardus | reverse complement strand
AAATAATACAATGCATAATGTCATCAAACAGGAAGATAATGAAGAGCAGCAGTTCTATTCAGACATTCAGGGGAATACATAATTAGGCGCATTTACAGTAACGCTTCTCCTCCCATCTTTTTACATGAACCTCCTACAATCATCTGACACTCCCATAAATCCATATGCATGAGACGGAAAAGCTCAATTTGTCCATTTTCAGCTCCAGCGACAGGCAGTCTGTGTCTTCACCTCATTGCGGTCTGTTTGTACATATCTCGCCATATATCTCGCCATCTTTCTATGTGCACGTTGCGAAACAAATACGCCTGAAGTGGGCGCAAAAGCGTTAGTACATCTGCCCCACACTGTATTGCTGAAACAAACTCCCATATGTTCTTTTACATAAATGGCAATAAAGTATCTTGAACCAAATCTCTGACTCACTCTGTCACACAATCACACACACACACACACACACACACACACTCAAGCGCACACTCACACCACTGAGTCACACTCAAGCACAGTACTCCTTTTACACACACATACACACAAACACACCAACCGCTGACTCAATCACTTACTACACACACACACACACCTACACACACACACACACAGGTAATAACTGCTTCCCTCTTTGGTCTGTGTGTGTCCTCCAGCTGATCTGATGAAGTGTTTCCTTCTTTCTCCTACAGCCTGTATGACTGCAGAATAAGAGATGAAGGTTTCAGAGCTTTAGCATCAGCACTGAGATCAAAGCCATCAGCCCTCAGAGAGCTCGATCTGTGGGGGAATCAGCCTGGACCCTCAGCACAGCAGCTGCTCTCTGAACTGAAGAAACATCCAAACTGTAAACATCTACAAATAACTGGACCCTACTGAATCCATCCTGTTGTGTTCCACCTGAATCATGTATTTGCACTGTGCATAAATAAGTGTTGCAGCACATTCATATTTCAACTAACATGTTTTAAAGTGACTTGTGTGTAAATACAACAAAATGTATAAATTATGTTTTGAATATATGTGTTAAGCATTATTAATCATGTATTAGGCCGGTATTCACCAATTCATTATTCTTCATTAGTAGACTCTTTATTCTTGGTAACATACTGTCTGCATATGTTAGTTATAACGGCAGTATAAACTTCACACACACACACACACACACACACACACACACACACACACACACACACACACACACACACACACACACACACACACACACACACACTGTTTTGTGCACAGTCATGTTGGAACAGGAAGGGGCCATCCCCAAACTGTTCCCACAAAGTTGTGAGCATGGAATTGACCAAAATCTCTAGGCAAATGCGAAACAGAGTTCCTTTCACTGGAACTAAGGAACCAAGTCCAGCTCGGGGATGGCCCATCCTGCGCCAACATGACTGTGCACAAAGTAGGGCTGTGCAATTAATCGATTTTAAATCGTAATCACAATTGTGTGTTTAAATCAATGTTAAAATGTGACATCGTAAAATCGATTTTTCACTTTAACTTGGGTATACAGTACTTATGTTTGCAAGTCTTGAATTTTGTGGCAAAAGTTCAATCATTTTCCTGAATATCAATAATTAAAAATGAATTCTTAATAATTAACATTGTTTAATAAGAGCAAGATTTGGGCTTAAATTCCAATGGGGAAATTATTTGCAAAATAATCTATACAAAAACTGCGTATTTGATATAATTTCTTGCCTTTTGTCATTTCACAAAATAATCGTAATCGAAAATCGAGATTTTATTTTTGGACAAAATCGAACAGCCCTAGCACAAAGCAAGGTTCATAAAGACATGGACAACAGAGGTTGGTTGTGCAGGGGGGACTGGGCAGTTCTCATGGTAGGGGACCCTTAAGTGATTGTGTTTGAGACTGCTGATGTGATGACCAAGAATGGATTCAGGAGATATTTGTGTGTGTGTGTGTGTGTGTGTGTGTGTGTGTGTGTGTGTGTGTGTGTGTGTGTGTGTGTGTGTGCGTGCGTGCGTGCGTGCGTGCGTGCGTGCGTGCGTGCGTGCGTGCGTGCGTGCGGGCGGGCGGGCGGGCGTGCGTGCGGGCGGGCGGGCGGGCGGGCGGGCGGGCGTGCGGGCGCGTGTGTGTGTGTGTGTGTGTGAATTCATTTCCCCTCTGAGATTCTTCCCAGTAGATAAGCCATTCTGAACACATGGACGGCACAACTGTGCTAACCCTGACATGAGGCTGATATGAGGTGTGTGTAGCATGTCTGTTACTGGAGCAAAAATGTATGTGTGTGTGTGTGTAAAGAAAGATCACAGAAAAAACACACTCAGGTGTTGTATAGACTAGGCTTTAATCAAAATGGCAAAGTCAACACAGTCAACATCCAATCAGAATTGACATGGCAGATACGTCGGTCCAATCACCAGTGGGGGAGGGGCTCCAGAGGCCACCGATCTTCTGACAGGTCGGCCATCTTTGCACACATCTCAGCCCGCCCCCACACAAAGCTCTACGAGATGCTACTGTAGGTACATGAAATTACCTGAGATATGTTTGCATACAAACCATACTTAACCAAGAGACTTCCTAGCATAGACCTGCCACTGGGAGACACTGACATGTCGTGTTGTTGTTAGCCTAGCCTACTACTGCAGCCATATATTAGAAAAGGCATACGCTATATTAGCAGTAGCCTAGCCTAGCCTATCGCTGCAGGTTTACATTAGAAAAGGCATACACTATGTTAGCGTTAGCCTAGCCTACTACTGCAGCCATATATTAGAAAAGGCATACGCTATTTTAGCAGTAGCCTAGCCTAGCCTATCGCTGCAGGTTTACATTAGAAAAGGCATACACTATGTTAGCATTAGCCTAGCCTAGCACTACAGGTTTACATCAGAGAAGGCACATCCTACACTACAGCTACACATGAAAAGTCACGAAGACACGATTATCTAACTAAAGTACACATAAACTAAAATGGATTCTGAAATATGTGGAATGTTTCACCTTATAAGAATAAATATCTTAAATTGTTTTTGGTATCATAAGTAAACAAGAATTTCAAAAATATATATTTCAAATGTCAAAAAAAGCAAGAGAAGTGAGAGGCCACTGCATGTTGCAAAGACACAGTGTGATGTGGTGTGCTGTGGTGCGGTGTGGTGCGGTGTGGTGCGATGTGGTGTGGTGTGATGTGGTGTGGTGTGGTGTGGTGTGGTGTGGTGTGGTGTGATGTGGTGTGGTGTGGTGTGGTGCGGTGTGGTGCGGTGTGGTGCGCTAGTCAGGGCTGGACTGGGACCAAAAAACGGCCCGGGCATTTTTGGCCATAGTGGCCCACCATGATAATTTACACGATAAAACATATGTGCACACTGTTTTGTTTGTAAAAAATATTTAAGTAAACCGCAGTAGCCTGCATGGAAGCGAGTAGGCTAGCCTACCCTTGCTAAAAATATATTAATTATTATTATACTCTCTCTCACACACACACACACACACACACACACACACACACACACACACACACACACACACACACACACCACACACACACACACACACACACACACTAGAGTGACCTTTAAACCAGCAAGGATGAGGTTGTGCACAAAACTCATGCTATTAAATGCTTCACTAAATAAAACCTGCTATAATTTATGTTGAGCATTTGCACAGTTTTAGCCAACAATTCACCTTGATACTATTTAGTGAAGGCTACACATCCCAAAACATTTTCATTGTTAATTCCATGGGCTATCACCATTCCTGTTTCATTCCATGCGTCTGACTGTATGTCTGTGTGTATGGGTGTCTGCTTGTCGCAAAGAAATGTGATAGTTTGCTTGTTGTACTGCGCCAAGATTGACAACAATTTCGACCAATCGTGACTGTCTTAAGATTTCAGAAGGTCGATGGCGAGCCGACAACTCGTTAATTAGCCCTTTTCACGGTGATGTCAGGCGAAGTTGCTGGGTGTCCTCCGGCATGTCCAGCCGCCAAATACTACAGAAGAAGAAGAATCCACAGGTGTATACAATCAAGCACCATGCAGTCTGCATTGATAATCAAGGTGCTTGATTGTATACACCTGTGGATTCTTCTTCTTCTGTAGTATTTGGCGGCTGGACACCCAGCTAACAATTTCTGGTTAGGAGAACGTTTTTAGAACGTTTTTTTCCTGGTTAGGAAAACGTTGCCTGAAAGTTGTGAAAGTTGCCACAAGGTTCCCCAGGAAAGTTTTCTTGACGAAAATACAACGTTTTTTTCTGGTTGTTTATTTTGGTTAGCAGAACGTTCTCCTACCCTTTAGGGAACTTTACTATATTTGGTTGCATTAACGTTCCCCTAACCTCCCAGCAACAAAGTGTAAAGGGGGAAAAAATATGTAGAATTATCGTGACATCGAGGCATGGCTCCGCTGTACACTTGCCATCTGCGGCGACAGCCTATCTGCAATCTGGGAGAGCAAACGTCTCTGATGATTAAGGCAATGACATTATAGGCTACCACACGCATGTAAATTCACTTACCAATAGATGCTGAACTGCGACGAATACGGCTTGCTATTATTCCTTCGTGTCAGCTAAGTATTTAAATGCGGTTAGGTCTAATTCTTTCTTGTCTACGGTGTCTTTTCCTATAATAAACGATTAGTCAGATCAAAACATAAGCAGAGCAGGCGCTAGCCTAACACACTGTTTCAACATTCAAAACAGACTGTTTTTATTGCATCGTATGCCATTAAAAGTCCTCGGTTCAGAATTATGATGGATTTTGGTTTATTTTGTTTTAAATTGGGACTGGGAATTGTGGGATAGGCTGAGTGAACAGCACAGTAACATAGGCTGTAACTTGGACTACGTGTTAATATAAAACAATTCTCCCCCGGGAACATTGTGCTGTTTAAGATGCAGTCTCAACGTTTGAGAAAGAATTCATTGGAGTCCTCATCATCATATTTTCATAACAAATAAAGCTTTTAAAAACATGAATGCATTTGAGGTGCCACTCTAATCGATTATGGATTAATCCAAAACTATTCGTCAGATTAGTTAGCATGAAATCGTTGTGTGCCTGCCTGGACTATGGCTAGCTAGCTCTTCCACCCGGTTTACCCTGTACAGTGTTTTTTAAAAGCCTGTTGGACTTAATGGAACAAGTGCATGGAGAACGATGTGAAGAATGTGATCGATACCATACAGCCAGCCTACGTGAGTAACTTTATCTCTGTGTTATCCAAATGTCTTAAAGTTAGCGAAGTTGAGTCTGCTAAAACACCAACACCCCAGAACTCACGGACCCGAGTTAGCTTCTTCTCGCGCTGGCCCCTTTAGCTGACGTAGGCTACGGGCTGGCTCTGGTCGGCCGAATATCAATCCAACAGAGGGGGGAAGAATAGAATAGGGCTATATGTCGATTTTGCAACAAATTATTCCGACTTTGCAGTGTGGCTGCTGGCCGTGTTCAATTGGAAACTCATAGAAACTCTGGGGCGATTTTCATCAATCAACCCCACGCACATACCCAGAGAATACCGATATGGTTATACAAATAAGATACCTAAAAACAACTAAGTAGCAACGTTGTGTGAAAAGAGAAATGCAACCAGAATATAACGTTTTTTTTCTTTAGTTGTAATAACGTTCGGAAAACTTTGATAACCTGGAGCTAACGTTCTCTCCAGGGTATTAGAAGGTTACTGATAAACTAACCACAGGAGAACCAGCGGCTAACGTTATTTGCTTGCTGGGATTCAACCAGAATATAACGTTTTTTTCTTTAGTTGTAAAAACGTTAGGGGAACGTTATTTGTTTTGACAACCTGGAGATAACGTTCTCTAAACGTTATTAGTAGGTTGCTGAAAAACGAACCATAGGGGAACCAAAAGCTAACGTTAGTGAAAGTTAGCAGAACGTTAATTGTTTGCTGGGCATGCCGGAGGACACCCAGCAACGCTTCGTCTGACATCAAGTGAAAAGGGCTAATTTAATGGGTATCGCAATTCAAATGCATGCGAGAGGGGTAGGCCTACACAGAAACCACACAAAAAGACGCGTTCACACTATAAAACTTTGTTTTGCTTAACTGGGTGCTGAATCCTACATAGTAGGCTGGTTAATACATCTAAAAGAAGCAAGGGGAAGAAGCAGTCGCAGATTTCAAACTTTTAATTGTTCGTTGTGCGCCCAAAAAGTTCAGCCAACATTTCGGCTACAGTACTTCTTACCTGCCTCACAGTAGCTATTCTGACCTCCTCCTCAATCTGTCCCTGCTGGGTCACGTCTCTCACCTCTTCCTCCTCCTCCGAATCAATTTGAATAGCTACTCCTTCCTCTGTGTAACTCTGTTGCACACTCGCATGTGCCTCTCTGAAGCCTGTGCACTCGGTGCTGCTTCTGCACTGCTGTATGTCGACGGCCCTGTTTGAACTTGTGGTGGCAAACATTTCTGTAATTTTAGCACATTTTTGCTGCATCCACTTGTAGGCTTTTGCCTTTTATCTCGCAACTTCTCTGCGCCCCCCTTGCGCTTTTCTGGTTTGTCTTTGTACATTTTCATATACGGACGGTCTCAAACTCCGGTCGAACTCCAGTCAAGAGGGAGATGAGGCCGGGAGGGAGATAGGGGGGGCCCTGAGATTTCATTGGACTAGCCCAATGTCCATTAAGGCAGTCAACCAATGGGCCGCGATTCGCTACCGTTGTGGCCGTACGTAAATGAGCCTAATATTTTTTTTTATTATTATTAAATTGACAGCCTCGGCCCAAATATATGCGTCGACCCACCGGGCATTGCCCGGTATGCCCTATGGCCAGTCCATGCCTGGCGCTAGTCCCATGGACAGGGGGAGGGACGGGTGTTGTGGTGATGTGATGTGGTGATGTGGTGTGGTGTGATCTGATGTGGTGCGGTGTAATGTGGTGTGTTAGTCCCATGGACAGGGGGAGGGATGGGTGTGTGGGCAGGGGGGGGGGGGGGGGGGGTTCATGTGATGTGATGTGTTGTGGTGATGTTGTGTGGTGTGGTGTGTTGTGTTAGTCCTATGGACAGGGGGAGGGACGGGTGGGGGGTGATGTGATGAGTTGTGTTGTGGTGATAGGGTGTGATGTGGTGTGATGTGTTAGTCCTGGACACAGCACTTGTCGAGGGCAGTTAGGGCAGAATCAGCAGACCCAGTGGAGAGGGGGGAGGAGGAACAGGCAGTGTGTGGGTGGGATGTGACTCCATGATGGGGAGGTCGTAGGCAGTGTGTGGGTGGGATGTGACTCCATGATGGGGAGGTCGTAGGCAGTGTGTGGGTGGGATATGACACCATGATGGGGAGGTCATAGGTAGTGTGTGTGTGGGATATGACTCCATGATGGGGAGGTCGTAGGCAGTGTGTGGGTGGGATATGACACCATGGAAGTGGATGTGTGTCTAAAAGTTGCACACACACACACACACACATACACACACCTACAGGTTTAACTACAGGGCCATAGGCCAAAGTCCATATCCACAGAGTTGCCGGTGAAGAACTGCACTGTGGGTAGTGTAGTCCAGAGCAGAACCTTGTGGGAGTTCCATCTAAATCCCATTGCTGAAGCCTCTCTCCCAGCCTCAAGTGTGTGTGTGTGTGTGTGTGTGTGTACAGTATGTGTGTGTGTGAGAGAGAGAGAGAGAGAGAGATAAAAAGAAAGAAAGTGGTTGTGTATGTGTGTGTCAGAGAGAGAGTGTGTGTCCATGGGAGTGTGTGTGTGTGTGTGTGTGTGTGTGTGTGTGTGTGTGTGTGTGTGTCTAGGTGAGCAGCTGTCGTATCTGGCGGTGGACGTAGCAGAGGAAGTCCATGTAGGAGGCTCCTCCATGCAGTGTGTGTGTGTGTGTGTGTGTGTGTGTGTGAGTGTGTGTGTGTGAGAGTGTGTCTAGGTGAGCAGCTGTCGTATCTGGCGGTGGACGTAGCAGAGGAAGTCCATGTAGGAGGCTCCTCCATGCAGTGTGTGTGTGTGTGTGTGTGTGTGTGAGAGTGTTTAGGTGAGCAGCTGTCGTATCTGGCGGTGGACGTAGCAGAGGAAGTCCATGTAGGAGGCTCCTCCATGCAGTGTGTGTGTGTGTGTGTGTGTGTGTGTGTGTGTGTGTGTGTGTGTGTGTGTCCATGTAGGAGGCTCCTCCATGCAGACCCTTGTCCTCCACCAGCAGCTGACGGAACAGCACCTCCGGCCGCTCCTTCTACCGCACCACCACCAGCTGCCACAAGGGGGAGACAGAGAAGCAGAGTTACAACCTGAGCTCATGTGGAGCTACTGTACATACAAGCTGTTTTCAGACATGACCTCCGCATGACCTCCTGACTACCAGAGGTTTGTTTTGTCTTCTCTAGAGGACATTTGTAAACTTGAATATCTCCCAGACCATGCATGCTACTGAACTAACTCCTCTCGTTCTTTATAGAGGACATTCAGGACTTTTAATTGACACCAAATGTATGGGGGTGGGGTTTTGGGAAGTTCCTCTTTTTTGTCTTGCAGTGTCATTGGTCAAATGGACACAATTTTTCAGGAAGAAAAAGAAAAGTGGCCACGAAACAATGACTCAATATTCAGATTGTGTAACTGATGGCACAGGCTTCTCCACTGGGGGCAGATTTGGCGTTCTCTTGGTGTTTTGGTCACTACGCAGTTTAAACAATTTTCATCAAAATGCATTTTTAATCAATTATTAATACTTCATTAATACACTCAATGTGATCTTAATATTCAAATATGATGGTAGTCTGACAGTGGACCATAAGAACTGGTCTGATCTTGCCATCTGGACTCGTGTGCATGTGCTAACTATTCTTGATCTTAGGCCCAGGAGGCGCCTTATCAATCCCTACAGCTTCTTCCCTGGGTCATTCAGGCCTATAGCCTATACTGTGGGGCCAGTAATCAGTGAGTGAACATATCAATCACTACAGCCTCTTCTGGGTCATTCAGGCCTATACTGTGGGGCCAGTAACCAGTGTGAGTGAACATATCAATCACTTCAGCTTCTTCCCTGGGTCATTCAGGCCTATACTGTGGGGCCAGTAATCAGTGTGAGTGAACTTGTGACATCTGTCACACCCAAAGTGAGAAAGCAGACCAGTGATAATAACAAGAGGGAGGAACAGGGAGACAAAGTGTAGGAAATTAAAACAGCTCATTCATCAACAAAGCCACAGTAGTGTGGTAAAAATGTATATTTATGTAGTATTAATCCACAAAGAGGCAAAAAGTGACGCACAGACAAGCTCACCAACAACAGCTGGTCCTTTGCAGAACATATCTAAAGCTTTCTGTTGAGTAGTTTGATATTTTTGTGTCAAAAAGAACATGTAACATCAGCTGCAACACTGAGAAAGGTTATGTAGTATCTGGACACTATGGGAAGGGGCTGACACAGGAAAAAAAGAGTCGACATGAAACAGTCTGAAGGGGCAGCTGAGCACATGGTCTGAATTATGTTACTTGATGAGCCTGCTTATTGTCATTCTGTTCTTTGCTGCATTTGAAAGTATTCAACAAAAACGAGTAATGTTTCCTTTCTGAATATGGCCACATCAGACATGGGCACATCAAAAAGACGAGTCATGTTTCCTTTCTGAATATGGCCACATCAAAAAGACGAGTCATGTTTCCTTTCTGAATATGGGCACATCAAAAAGACGAGTCATGTTTCCTTTCTGAATATGGCCACATCAGACATGGGCAGAACAGAAAGTGCACTCAACTCTTTGCTGGCCTGTATCAGGTGTGACCCCTCAGGTGTGTTTGGAAACTGCCACTCCGAGCAGTATGAGCACACTCTGGCACTTTGAAACTGGTCAAATGTGTGTGTGCTGATGGAATTACAATGTGACACCCCTGTGTGAGTTGACCAGTACGGCCCCTGGGTGAGTTGACCCCTGGGTGTTTACAGTGAGAGTTGACCAGTAGAGTCCCCGAGTCATCTCCCCCTGAATACACTGAGTTTAACATCTGGGCCTGTTGATATGCAGTGCAGCATAACACAAGAGCTTCTCTGAGGAGGGGACTCTACAGTGCCTGTGTACAACTGAGCCTGTTGATACATTGATATGCAGTGCAGCATAACACAAGAGCTTCTTCCTATAGGGGGCACTGTAGTGCAACATGCTACAGCCCTCATACCACATACGGGTCCGCTGTAATGTGCGTGCGTGCGTGCGTGCGTGCGTGCGTGCGTGCGCAGTTATTTTAAAAATAATGTGTTAAATGTGTGCCTTAGTGTCAGGCAGCTATATGAGCCATTTGGAGGCAGGAAGCCACAGACAGATTCCATGCGGTCTTGGTTGGTCTACCACATAATATAACACATGACGAGACTTTCTTCATATTTTCTTTTTCAGACAAAAGGGGGGTCTTGCTCCAAAATACACAATAAGACCCTTAGCCAATTAGCCGCCCTGAACTGCTAAAGTGAATCACTGTAGCACCTCCAGAGTGTGTTATATTATATCATCCTCATAAAAAAATGTGATGCTAATTCATGTATTAAAAGGGGCTCAATATAGCCTGGGAATGCTCATGCTGCCTTGTGCGCTTGTACCGAACAGTCTATACCAAGGCCGAAATCATCGCATGGATTTGGGGACTATATCATAAAAAAATCAGAAAAGTAATCAAAAAAGAATCAAAAAGTAACTAGTCACGTTACTCAGATAAAGTAATTAAAACAGTTACACTACTATTAAAACAGGGTAGCTTGTAACACATTAGAGTAGGCTACATTTCTAAAGTAGCCTTCCCAACACTGCCCGCACTCCTTCGAAATCTATGATTCTGATGAGGTCTGTGGAGCGAAGGCTCCACTGTGCATATAAATCCTGAGAGAAACAGCTTCATCTAGTGGTGCGAGAGAGGAATAGAGATTTAGAAGCGAAAGTAAAATCAACAGTGCGATCGGAATACCAGGAAGGAAGACGAAGGGGGAGCAATACCCTGCTCAACAAGTAGAGCTTTTAATGTAGACTAAATCATGAATATAGTCCTGATCAGTTTGTCTGCGAAGTTAGACTGCTACCGAACCTAAAACAAGTAGGCAAACACATTCTCTTCGTATCGGGTCATGGGTGTCTGTTAGTATTTCCAATGGCGCAGAACGAGACGAACTAAAGGTGGGTGTTGAGCTTCTTCTGTGGATAAATCATCAGCAGTGTTGCACGACCGCGTTTAAAAAGTGCATTTGATAAATGAGCTGGGGCTGAACATTTACAACTTGTGTGTTTCATGACGTCCAGTCTTAATCATGTGCGCGTTCCACAGTAACCTGTTGTTTGCGTATGAGGAAAACATTTAGCGCACAGGTGTACAGGCCTAGCCGCCATTTTAGGCTGAATAGGCTCACAGGTCAATTTTACAGACGCTTCAAGTAAGTTTATGCAAAACTACTGCCCCGGTTCTCCTGACATGATGTATATGCCATCAGATTGTAGGCCTGAATATTGGTTTTTGGAGAATATGCAATATTGTTCTTGTGCACAACTTGTTGTTGTATCAACAGCTACATAAACAACAGTATTGTTTAGCAAATATGTGGAAATCATCAAAATATACTTTGTATTACCATGTAATGTCATTGTAATGCATGTAAATAATGCATTTGAAGTGGGATACATTACCAAGATATGCAAAAATACACAGGCTATATCTCTGAACTCTAAAGCATTCTAAGAGTAGTAGGCTATGTCAGACAGATAATGTGAGAAAAGCAGCAGCATGCATTGTGGCAAATGTTAGTACATATGAAAAAACATAGACAAACAAGTCAACACAATACAAAATTGAGATGTTATGTTGTAGACCTACATTCTAATTTGTGTTATTTGTATTTTAGCTTGTCATGACGAGATTCATTTGAATGGTATGAGGAGTGGCTGAAACATGGAACAACAAGTCAATACAACACAGGACGTCAGTCTAAAGGGGCAAAGGTAGGCTACTTAACACATGATATAAATTATGTTTCTTGAAAAAGTTGCATTTCTGTTCTATGTTAAATATTTTTCTAATAAGTGTTGCTATCCTCACATGTGAGATGTGTTGCTGTGTAGCATTCTACTGTACAGTACATCACATAGCTCCTTAATACAGACACTTTAAGAGAGAAGTACAGACTATTAACTCAGTTTGTGATGCTTTAAGGGGAGCTGTACATAGTTCAAGCACTAGGACATAATAGCTTCTGTATTTTGTGCAACAGATACATCAGTCATCAGTCATGAGAATTATCACGTTGCACATTTTTGTGATCGATCAGTTTATGATTGTGGTTATGGTTTTTGCCATTTAGCAAAGTATATATGGAAACAATATGGCAAAAGATTAAGGATATTAATATATGTCTATAGGAAATAATTATTGTTTTTTACACCATAGCTCATATCATCATGAGAGGCCTCCATCACCTGTGGCCACTTGTGTGTCCATGAAGAGTGACTGGTCACAGGGTCGTGGGATAGACTTCCAACATGATGATGTCACAGATGAATCAAGGCAAGTCCTTAAAACAGAGCAGGTGATATGGAATCAGATGTATGCTTTATTTCCCATCATGCACCACTTCTTGGGCTTCTATTTAGATCAGGGGTCAGAATACCAAATATATGTTTTCTCTTTCCCTTTAGAGCCATACAGAACTTTACTTGATGTGTTTGCAGTCAGCCATATTACCAGTGAAAGTCTGCCTGTCACTTTAAGAAGTACCGTAGCCCACGTGAACATAATTAAGTTTCATTCGGTTTTAGGAAAATATTCAGGCATAGTTCAAGGATACATGTTTTCATTAAATAACATGAATGTTCAAAAAACTAACAACGGTAAAGACAAATATTTCCGGTGTAATAGAAAAGATGAGTGTCCAGCAATGTTAACTTCTATGTTTTAGGTAGCCTACCGTGGCATGGCATTGTGAGTTGTCCTTTCACTTTTTCCTTGGTCATGTTTAATTGGCTGGGTGCTTAACTTACTCTACCATGACTTGTCTTGGAGTTTGGTAGCCTAAGTGCTTTGGGTCAACCTCTGTTGTATTTATATGTGCTATATAAATAGAAGTGACTTGACTTGATATCTGTTATATCCCATGAGTGACAACCAGTGCTCAAAATAAAACGTTACATATTCTCCTGATGACGTTAGTGGAATGGATTTAATGTGAACGTAGCCATAAAAAGACGCGTAGTGGCTATATGATACAGCGTACATTTGTGATGAAAATGTTCCACCTTTTTAAAGCAGATGTAGCCTACACCGAATCGTGGATAAATACATCATTTAGACAACAGAATCAGTAGGATACCATTCTTGTTTCATAGAAGTCTACCAGGCCTATGTCAAATGCAGGCTCGGGTGAAGCTGGAAGGAATTTAACACACGGTTTCCACACCGTGTTTAGCCTATAAACCGTGATAATAATAATATTTGAAATGAACACGGTAAATGTTATAGTCAACATTTTTATCATGGTTTCACCGGTAATCTCTACATAGTCTCCAACTGATAACGAACAGATTGAAGAAAAAGAAGAATGGATTTGGAGTGACATTTCTTGCGTGTGTGAGAGCGCAAGGTTGATGCTGAAAGCGTGAGTGTCTAGAGTAGTTGTCAACTCTGAAATTTGTATACAGATACGCAAAAATTTTACTATACTTTGATCCACTTGGTTTGGATTAATTTTATGCGAAATGCGAATGAAAGGGTTGAAATCAGTACGCGCACGTGTGCGAGCATTTCATTTTTTATACTCGCACTAATATATTTTTAGCCGCAAATGCGACGACCTGCTCGCACTGTACAGCCCTGACATATATTTTACACTCAAAGTATATGTTTATTCATGGCATTACTCATATTCTCGAGAGTCTCAGCTTTCATATGGTATATGGCATTATTAAGGTAGTCTATGATAAGCTGCCAAACAAGGCGTGGGAAAGTGCTGGGAAGCTGTGGGAGGTGGGGAGGTGGGTCACACGAGACCCGGGTGCCTATGAGCCGTGCAATAGTTTATTTGATGTGTTTACTGCACTCAGGAGACTTTTCACTGACAATGTGGCTGACTGCCAAAGTTGTGCAGCAAGTAAGTCAAACGATTCAGGTTTGGGAGAGATTTGGGAAGGTCGTCCTATCCGATGACATGGTCACAGACTGTGTTATCTGCTTTGACTGTGAGGCGTTGTACAAATATGATGGACATGAGACAGGTACATCAAACCTGATTAAGCATTCATGCTGAGGGTCAGTTACACAGCCTAACTAGTCTGTCAAACAAACACCCTCAAATCAGCCCTTAGTATCAGCATTTCTGAAATATAAGGTGCTACTGACAGCAGAATCTTAACTAGTGGACTTCTGGTGCTCTGCTTGGTGGATTCCATTTTCTGTTGACATAGTGCAGCCAAACAGCTAGAAAAAAGAATATATACTTTTTTGATCCTGTGAGGGAAATCCGTTTCTCTGCATTTAACCCAATTTAACCGAATTAGTGAACACACACAGCACACACACAGTGAGGTGAATCACACACTAACCCAGAGCAGTGAGCTGCCTGCCCAACCAGCGGCGCTTGGGGAGCAGTGAGGGGTTAGGTGCCTTGCTCAAGGGCACTTCAGCCGTGGTGGACTGGTCGGGGATAGAACCAGCAACCCTCCGGTTACAAGTCCGAAACCCTAACCAGTACACCACGGCTGCCCACGGCTTGCTAACCTAAACCAAACAGGTCTACAATATGTAGGATGCAGATGTTTCAGTAGACAGATTTCTGGTTCAGTTCATCAAAATATAAAGTTTAGGCATCGGACAGATGTCAGTGTTGCAAGCAAAACTAATGGAAGTCTACTTGTGATTTGTTTTGCCCTATACTCAGTGGTCAAATGGAAGAATGCAAACCAGATGCTGTCAGTGAGCAGTTTACCCAGCGGGACCTCCAGCACATATTCCAGGTTTGCATGCAGCTATATCATGCCGCACTCATATACACGTTTTTGATGTTACAATACAGGACAATAATAATACGGTCTTTTTTCAAAACCTGGGTATTGTAATCCAAAGTATAACCAGATATTTGTTTACGAGGCCCGTGTTGACAATGCATTTCATCTTTCCACTAAGAATACTACTAAATCGCACTAAAAGATTTTAGCTAGGAGTTTTCTCTTAAAAGTTATACACAAAGCCTCTCAGACCCACTTTTAAGAAAGGGCTGAGAGAAATGGTTGACGTCATTACTCATGCACAAGCTTGATTAAAGTGACCACCTTGATTGGCTGATGATTATAACGCGCCAATGATGACAAAAACCTCCCCTACTTCGACAAGTTGAGTGACAGGTGTCAGGTCTTAGCTGGTGAGAATGTCGGACTGTGAAGGATGGAAGATGATGAATAAATAGGCATAGCCTAAATGAAGAAAGAGTAAAGCAAATAGCCTAGGCATAATGAAACACTATGAACTGGAGCAGTATCTTTGCAGCATGTTTTAAATGAATCTGTATGACAACACATAGCCTACATTCGCCTACATATGCCTAATTTAATTTAGGCATACCGGTACAATGAGACATTTAGTTTACATGCATGTTGGTTTTGGTTGTCGGTGGCGTTATTGCATCCTTTACTTGCAAGGAACAATTATTCCCTCGCATGACAGCTCCTGTAACCGCACGGTCATTTCAAAACATTGTGACGTGAAATGCCACTAAAAGCGGTTCCTTTAAGCTGTCCTAGACTTGGGAGCTACTTTTAGCCTTACATTTTTTTGTGAATACGGGCCCAGGTGCTTGAGGAGAAGATCATCACCTTTGTGAAGAATGAGCTGAACAGATTCAAGAAGATTCTGAGTCCAGATTACCAAGAGAAGTCTGAACACTTTGAGGGTAAAGAGCAGGATGAGAGTGATGCCAGAGAAGGTGCTCTTAAGATGGCACTGCACTTCCTGAGGAACATGGAACAGAATAATATTGCTGACAAACTGCAAGAAAGTAAGAAGTGTTCCTTTAACTACATTTCCTATGATTTTGATTAATAAAATCAGAGAGCTACATGAGAGAAACAGAGAATACCCATTTCAGATGTGTTGCATGCTTTGCATTGTTAAGGAGATATTTATTTCCATTTGCAATTAAACATCAATAAGGCACTAAAAGGCACATTGGTGTAAAAGACACATTGGATGTATTTTGTCTTTAGTATTAGTGGCTAGCTAACATTATTTTGTTTTTAACATTGTTTATGCTTTCTGTAGTTGAACTTTGTGTAGTGTTGCAGACTGAACTGAGGAGAAATCTCAAGAACAAGTACCAGTGTGTGTTTGAAGGAATACAAAAGCAAGGCAGCTCTGCTCTGCTGGAGAAGATCTACACAGAGGTCTACATCACAGAGGGAGGAAGTGGGAAAGTAAATGAGGAGCATGAAGTCAGGCAGATTGAGTCCATATCCAAGAGACCAGCTGGACAGGAGACACCAATCAAATGCACAGACATCTTTAAGCCCTTACCTGGCCAAGACAAACCAATCAGAAGTGTCATCACAAAGGGAGTAGCTGGCATTGGCAAAACTGTTTCAGTACAGAAATACATCCTGGACTGGGCTGATGGGAAAGAAAACCAGGATATCCACTTCATATTTCCACTGCCTTTTAGAGAGCTCAACCGCATGAAACACAAACAGCTCTCTTTGATGGATCTTCTTCACCATTTTTTCTCAGAAATAAAGCAGTTAACTTTTCCCAGCCAGGGGAAGTACAAAGTGTTGTTCATCTTTGACGGTCTGGATGAATGCCGACTCCAACTAGACTTTCAGAAAAATGAAATTTTGACTGAAGTGACAAAGGTCGCTTCATTGGATGTTCTGCTGACGAATCTCATCAAGGGTGATCTGCTTCACTCTGCTCTCCTTTGGATCACCTCCCGACCAGCAGCAGCCAATCAAATCCCTCCTGAGTGTGTCGACCGGGTCACAGAAGTACAAGGGTTCAGCGACGCTCAGAAGGAGGTGTACTTCAGGAAGAGGATCAGTGATCAGAATCTTGCCAGCAAAGTTATCTCTCACATAGAATCATCAAGAAGCCTCCACATTATGTGCCACATACCAGTGTTTTGCTGGATTGCTGCTAATGTTATTGAATTAATTCTCAAGAGTGAGGGAGGTAAGCAAGTTCCAAAGACTTTGACAGAGATGTACACATATTTCCTTGTCTTTCAAACCAAGCAGAAGAGTCTAAAGTTTGAAGGAGTTCATGACATAGATCCACAGTGGAACCAGGCTAGTGTCCTTGCCCTTGGAAAGTTGGCCTACGAGCAGCTGAAGAAGGGCAACCTGATCTTTTATGAAGACGACCTGAGAGAGAGTGGTATTGATGTCAGAGAGGCAGCAGTACACTGTGGCATTTGCACCCAGATCTTTCAGGAAGAGTCAAGCCTTCATCAGGAAAAGGTGTACTGCTTTGTGCATCTGAGCATCCAGGAGTACCTTGCAGCTTTGTATGTGATCCTGATGTTAAAAACTGAGGGGAAAGATCTCATGTCCCCACAGCACAGCACAGCACACAGATCAGTGTTTCAAAGTATGTGGCAAACAATGGACAAATCCATGACCACCCTACAGAAGAGTGCTGTGGACAAAGCTTTGGAACATGAAGATGGCTGCTTTGATCTGTTCCTCCGTTTCCTTCTGGGCCTCTCTCTGGAATCCAACCAGAGACTCTTGAGAGGCCTAATAAAGGAAGTACAACATGAAAGCAAAGAGGAAATAGGCAGCTACATTAAGACAAAGATCAGGGAGATACCATCATCAGAAAGAGTTCTCAACCTCTTCCACTGTCTTAATGAAGTCAACGATCACTCCTTAGTGGAAGAAGTCCAGAGCTTCTTGAGTGCTGGGACACTTTCTGAAGCCAAACTCTCATCCACTCAGTGGTCAGCTCTCGTGTTTGTACTTCTGACATCAGAAGAAAAGCTTGATGTGTTTGATTTGAAGAAGTACAGCAGGTCTGATGAATGTCTTTTAAGGCTGCAGCCAGTAGTGGAGGAATCCCAAAAAGCCCTGTGAGTAGAATGATAATATGTTGTTTTGGATGAAAATGAGAAAGTATTCACATTTAAGTTAATGTTAGATATGATTGTGAAGCACGACTATACATACAGTGAGGAGCACATGTATTTGATACCCTGCTAAAACAGGAATATAAAATCATCATTTGACAATTGATCTTAATGCCTTAACTCAAAAAATTAGTACAAATCAAACCGCCAAGGACACCAATTTTCTTTGTGATTGAAGAATGTATCGTAAATAGATAAATGTTTTCCTTAAATGCTAGGGGAAGGAAGTATTTGACCCCCTATGTAACCCTATGGGAATTTAACACATAGGGTTAACATAGGGGCAGGCAGATTTTTATTTTTAAAGGCCAGCTATTTCATGGATCTAGGATATTATGCATCCCGATAAATTTCCCTTGGCCTTTGAAATTAAAATAGCCCCACATCATCACATACCCTTCACCATAGCTAGAGATTGGCATGGTGCTTTTTCCAGTAGGCCTATTAGCCTGTTTGATTTGCATTGAGCTCAATGAGCATCAAACAGGCTAATAGGCCTACTGGAAAAAGCACCATGCCAATCTCTAGCTATGGTGAAAGGTATGTAATGATGTGGGGCTATCTTAATTCCAACGGCCAAGGGAACTTTATCAGGATGCATAATATCCTGAATCCATAAAATAGCTGGCCTTAAAAAATAAAAATCTGCCCGCCCCTATGTTAACCCTATGTGTTGAATTCCCATAGGGTTACATTGGGGGTCAAATACTTACTTCCCCCTAGCATTTAGGAAGAACATTTATTTATTTACGAAACATTCTTCCATCACAAAGAAAATTGGCGTACTTAGCGGTTTTATTTTTACTCAATTTTTGAATTAAGACATTAAGATCAATTGTCAAATGACGATTTTATATTCCTCTTTTTAGGCAACTTTAGCATGGTATCAAATACATTTTCTCCTCACTGTATGTACTTTGTCAAAGTCCTTTCCAGAGAGTTCACTAACTGATGGAATGTTTTCCCCTAAAGGCTCAACAGTTGTGGGCTCACTGAGAGGAGCTGTGCAGGTCTGGCATCTGTCCTCACCAAAGCGTCTTCAAAGCTGAAAAATCTGGACCTCAGTGACAACAGCATTGGAGATAATGGGGTCCAAGAATTGTGTAGTGGACTGGGTAACCTAAACTGTACACTGGAGACACTCAGGTAAGACATTTTAATATCCCATAATGATCAGTTATGTGGCTTCATTTGTGCAGTATGATGCATGTGTGTGTGTGTGTGTGTGTGTGTGTGGAGGGGTGTGTGGAGGAGGGGGGGGGGGTAGTGATGTTGCAAACAGCAGTCTGGTGGGAACGAGCAGTGGGAAGAACACCAGAGCATAAGTAAGTGGGCATGCAGTGTGGCTGATGAAGTTTTCTCCCTAACAAACACACACACACACACACACACACACAGACACACACACACACATACACACACACACACACACACACACACACACACAGATTATTGTAAATTAGACAGTAATGTTGATTGTCCAAAAGGAAATGAAGATGAAGTATTTCTCCTACTTCTCTCTACAGCCTGTCAGACTGTAGTATTGCAGAGGAAGGCTTCAGAGCTCTTGCATCAGCACTGAGATCAAACCCCTCACACATGAGAGAGCTGCAGCTGAGTGGGAATAAAGCAGGAGACTCAGGAGTGAAGCATCTCTCTTCTCTTCTGGAGGATCCCAGCTGTAAACTGGAGAAACTACAGTGAGTATCACAAGACCAAATACTGAGTTGCTATCAGTGAATTTGACAGTGTTTTTTTTATATCTTTCTCACTCAAAAACAGACATACCACTGAGTCAGTCAGTCACTCTTTCACTCACTTACACTTGTTTTCCTCTTAAGGCTCAACAGTTGTGGGCTCACTGAGAGGAGCTGTGCAGGTCTGGCATCTGTCCTCACCAAAGCGTCTTCAAAACTGAAACATCTAGACCTCAGTGCCAACAGTATTGGAGATAATGGTGTCCAAGAACTGTGTAGTGGACTCGGTAACCCAAACTGTGCACTGGAGACACTCAGGTAAGACATTTCAGTATTCTTCAATAAGACATTTCATTATTCCTCAATAAGACACATCATACAGCAGTGATGTTGTCCAATGTGGGTGTGTGTGTGTGTGTGTGTGGGGGGGGGGGGGGGGGAGGGGGGTCTTCACATAACAGTGATGTTGTTCAGTGTGTGTGTGTGTGTGTGTGGGGGGGGTCTTCACATAGCAGTGACGTTGTCCAGGGGGGGAGGGGGGTCTTATCACAACAACTTAGTGTTATACTTGGAAAACTACAGTACATATTGTGTGTTTTCTGGTGCATTTACTAAATAATCATTTCCTTTCAGGCTCTCTGACTGCAGTATCACTGAGAGGAGCTGTGCAGGTCTGGCATCTGTCCTCACCAAAGCGTCTTCAAAGCTGAAACATCTAGACCTCAATGACAACAGTATTGGAGATAATGGGGTCCAAGAACTGTGTAGTGGACTGGGTAACCCAAACTGTGCACTGGAGACACTCAGGTAAGACATTTTAGTATTCCTCAATAAGACATTTCATTATTCCTCAATAAGACACATGATACAGTTGTGATGTTGTCCAGTGTGTGGGGTCTTCACATAGCAGTGATGTTGTCCGGGGGGGGTCTTATCACAACAACTTAGTGGTTTACTTGGAGAACTACATATTGTGTGTTTTCTGGTGCATTGACTAAATAATAATTTCCTTTCAGGCTCTCTGACTGCAGTATCACTGAGAGGAGCTGTGCAGGTCTGGCATCTGTCCTCACCAAAGCATCTTCAAAGCTGAAAAATCTGGACCTCAGTGGCAACAGTGTTGGAGATATTGGTGTCCAAGAACTGTGTAGTGGACTGGGTAATCCAAACTATCCACTGGAGACACTCGGGTAAGACATTTCAGTATTCCTTAACCCTATGAGCCCGACGGACGCAAAGTGCGTCAAAAAACACACACATTTTCTTTGTTACATTGCTCCGCTATTATTAGTCACAGCGAGATGAAACTTATATTGCAGGAAAAAAGAGAACCGGGGCTTTCCAACGATACTAGACACTTGTCTGTACAATTAAGTATGAAAATAAAATAAAATGATGAAGTTAAATCAAAGTATATCATATTTACAGTCTATAATTGCTCTGCGTTCACCGGCGCATCCAGAACTCTCGCTTGAATTACTCGCGGACAACGCATCGCACAGACATGACACGCATATCAAATGAAAGAGGAGAAGCCGAGCTTTGCATTGATACCAAATACATCGATCATTTCGTATGATAAAATCAGATGAAGTTACAAACAAATAATAATGTCATATAGCTTTGGCTACCTTTACTCTCGTTTGATTTCCTCGTGAAACCGCTATCAAAAAGGTATGGCACGCATGTCAGATGAAAGAGGAGAGCTAGAGCTATCCACAGATAGCAAATACAACCTTCTAGGCCATAAAACAGACGAAGTGACAGCAAAATAATAACTTCATTTAGCTCCACTTACCTCGTGTTTTTGTGTGGCATAATAGCCTATGTTCATAATCCAATGTTATCATGTGTTTCTCTATGACAAGTCACGTTCATAACACGGTTTTGAGATCCTAGCAAACTCCAAGACTCATATTGCATCCAAATTTGTTTGACAAATAAACACTTTTTGCCTTTACTTTGTTCATTGCAATGCAGTAAAACAAATATTATAGAGAATCATCATCTGTGCACATCATTTGTGCTACCGCAAACAAGTCATGTCAGATCAGCTAGTGTCACAAATATGGAGCGCAAAAAGTGGCAAAAAGTCATTTTGTCATCACTAAATAAAAATTGCCATTTATTTCTGGAAGGCACACACTACATATTTCTGTAAATTACTCAGCTCCAAAGTATACCTCCACCATGGTTCTTATATTGCCGTGTTCAAGACAGTCAGGCCTACATAACCATGTAACCATGTTTCGTCGAGATGTGAGCTTGCTGTGGTGAGATACACGTCAAAATGTAAGAATTTGTATAGTACGCTTTTCAAATTTGTATTATTTAAAAATCTAAATCAAATCAATGCAAGTATTTATACATGATATTGTGGCAGATCTAGATAGCCTAGACTGTGCTGAAAAAAACAATATGTAGCATGTGTGAATGGCACTTACAATGACCAGGATAAATGCTTCTAACTAGAGGTAGTGAAAATGCCCTTAAAACAGCTTAGGGCTCATAGGGTTAATAAGACATTTCAGTATTTCTCAATAAGATACATGATACAGTGATGTTGTTGTTGGGGGGGGGGGGGGGGGTCTTCACATAGCAGTGATTTTGTCTAGTGGGGGGTGGGGGTCTTTTATCACATAGCAGTGATGTTGTCTGTTGGTGTTTTTTGGTGCATTGACTAAATAATAATTTCCTTTCAGGCTGTCTGACTGCAGTATCACAGACAAAGGCTATGCTAGTCTGGCTTCAGCCCTGAAGGTAAATCCCAAACACCTCAGAGAGCTTGATCTCAGAGGAAATGATCCAGGGAAATCTGGAGTCAAACTGCTTATAGACCTGAAGGAGGATCCACAGTGTACACTGAGAAATGTCCAGTAAGTATTTCTGGAAGAGCAGTGGACAGTCCAGTTGTGTATCAAATGTTGTCAAATGCTTCACATGGAGATATCAAGCTTGTGAAGATTCAGACTGCTTGCAGTTGACTTTGTTGTGGTGGAGACACCTGCTGTAGAGATTCAGTTGGTCTGTTATGAATATGATATTTGAAGAGACAAGATGAGCTTAGGGCCTGCAGAGAAGACTGAATCTATAAGATTTAAAGCTGCAGCACCAGGCCAAGCAGATAAAATAATAACACACACATAAATGGGTAGGAATACACCCTTTCCCCTGAAAACAGCACATGTAAAAACAGCTCATCATTTCATTATTTCTCGATTGTCTGTCTTTGTGTCTTTCAATGCCCACATCAGTGATGTTCATGTCAGGTGAGATGAAAGGTGTGTTGTCCTCCTTATGTGTCCAGGTTTCTGAAGAGTAGTGCTGCTGAGGAAGCCTGTGCTGCTGTGGCTTCAGCTGTGGGTTCAAACCCCTTACTCATGACTCAGCTGGATCTGAGTAAGCGCATACCAGGAGTCTTGGGAGTGACTCAGCTGTGTGCTTTACTGCAGGATCCCCACTGCACACTGCAGACATTACGGTTAGTGGTTGTTGTTGCATTCACTTCACATAAAACAGCTGGGGTTAAAGGTGGTGTTGCTGATGGTGTTACAAAATCAATCATCATTGTTTTCTTAATCACATCAACATAAATAGACTATTCCATGTCCTTTCTTTTGCCATATAGAAGTGCAGTTTTGTGAAATGTACACAGTGCTGTGTGTTCAGTACAGTGAGGCTGTTTCATTGTAAGATGCTCTGATGTGTATCAGTGATGATAATGTAGCTGTAGCAGCAGCTGTAAAGGGGGGTGAGTGATGAATCTGATGTGTATCAGTGATGATAATGTAGCTGTAGCAGCAGCTGTAAAGGGGGGTGAGTGATGAATCTGATGTGTATCAGTGATGATAATGCAGCTGTAGCAGCAGCTGTAAAGGGGGGTGAGTGATGAATCTGATGTGTATCAGTGATGATAATGCAGCTGTAGCAGCAGCTGTAAAGGGGGGTGAGTGATGAATCTGATGTGTATCAGTGATGATAATGCAGCTGTAGCAGCAGCTGTAAAGGGGGGTGAGTGATGAATCTGATGTGTATCAGTAATGATAATGCAGCTGTAGCAGCAGCTGTAAAGGGGGGTGAGTGATGAATCTGATGTGTATCAGTGATGATAATGCAGCTGTAGCAGCAGCTGTAAAGGGGGGTGAGTGATGAATCTGATGTGTATCAGTGATGATAATGCAGCTGTAGCAGCAGCTGTAAAGGGGGGTGAGTGATGAATCTGATGTGTATCAGTGATGATAATGCAGCTGTAGCAGCAGCTGTAAAGGGGGGTGAGTGATGAATCTGATGTGTATCAGTGATGATAATGCAGCTGTAGCAGCAGCTGTAAAGGGGGGTGAGTGATGAATCTGATGTGTATCAGTGATGATAATGCAGCTGTAGCAGCAGCTGTAAAGGGGGGTGAGTGATGAATCTGATGTGTATCAGTGATGATAATGCAGCTGTAGCAGCAGCTGTAAAGGGGGGTGAGTGATGAATCTGATGTGTATCAGTGATGATAATGCAGCTGTAGCAGCAGCTGTAAAGGGGGGTGAGTGATGAATCTGATGTGTATCAGTGATGATAATGCAGCTGTAGCAGCAGCTGTAAAGGGGGGTGAGTGATGAATCTGATGTGTATCAGTGATGATAATGCAGCTGTAGCAGCAGCTGTAAAGGGGGGTGAGTGATGAATCTGATGTGTATCAGTGATGATAATGCAGCTGTAGCAGCAGCTGTAAAGGGGGGTGAGTGATGAATCTGATGTGTATCAGTGATGATAATGCAGCTGTAGCAGCAGCTGTAAAGGGGGGTGAGTGATGAATCTGATGTGTATCAGTGATGATAATGCAGCTGTAGCAGCAGCTGTAAAGGGGGGTGAGTGATGAATCTGATGTGTATCAGTGATGATAATGCAGCTGTAAAGGGGGGTGAGTGATGAATCTGATGTGTATCAGTGATGATAATGCAGCTGTAGCAGCAGCTCCTGGCACCGCCCATGAAAACACACACACACACATACACACACACGACGCACACATGCACACACACACACACACACACACACACACACACACACACACACACACACACACACACACACACACACACATACACACACACACACACACACACACACACACACACGAACACAAACACACACATACACACACACGACGCACACATGCACACACACACACACACACACACACACACACACACACACACACACACACTCAAACAGTGTTGTAAATGTGACAGTAATGTTGATTGTCCAAAAGGAAATGAAGATGACGTATTTCTCCTACTTCTCTCTACAGCCTGTATAAGTGCAGTATTGGAGAGGAAGGCTTCAGAGCTCTTACATCAGCACTGAGATCAAACCCCTCACACATGAGAGAGCTGCAGCTGGGTGGGAATGAAGCAGGAGACTCAGGAGTGAAGCACCTTTCTTCTCTTCTGGAGGATCCCAACTGTAAACTGGAGAAACTAGAGTGAGTATCACCAGACCAAATAACACACACACTGAGTTGCTATCAGTGCATTTGACGTTGTGTTTTATCCCTTTTTCTCACACGAACACCTCTACATCTCTATACACACTCCATTGCACACTCCATACACACTCCATACACACTCCACACACATTCCACACACACTCCACACACACTCCATACACACTCCATTACACACTCCACACACACTGCATAACACAATCTATAAACACATTTTAATTTTGTCCCAGGTAATACTGCTGCCCTCTTTGTTTAGACGACACAATCACAACACACACACACACACACACACACACACACACACACACACACACACACACACACACACACACACACACACACACACACACACACACACACACACACACACACACACACACACACACACACACACACACACACACACACACACACACACACACACACACACACACATACAGGTTATAACTGCTTCCCCCTTTGGTCTGTGTGTGTCCTTCAGCTGATCTGATGAAGTGTTTCCTTCTTTCTCCTACAGCCTGCGGTGGTGCAGTATAACAGATGAAGGTTTCAGAGCTTTAGCATCAGCACTGAGATCAAACCCTTCACCCCTCAGAGAGCTCAGGCTGTATAGGAATCATCCTGGACCCTCAGCACAGCAGCTGTTCTCTGAACTGAAGAAACATCCAAACTGTAAACATCTACAAATAACTGGACTCTAATGAATCCATCCTGTTGTGTTACACCTGAATCATGTTTTTACACTGTGCATAAAGAAGTGTTGCAGCACATTCATATGTGAAGTTATATGTTTTAAAGTGACTTATGTAGATATGAAAATTGTGAGTAGTATTGTATAAGGAATGTTTTCAATAAAAACACGTGGTGACATGTTAAGTTAATTGGTAAGCATTGTTAATCATTTATTAGGCTGTGTGTGGGGTTGCCCACGGTGATCTGGGTGCTGTGGGCGCAGGGTGCCCACCAATGGGACCAGAGCTGGGTGATGCCCTCCATCCTGGACCCACTGCACACACACACACACACACACACACACACTCACACACACACACACACACACACACACACACACAGGGTGCCCACCAATGGGACCAGAGCTGGGTGATGCCCTCCATCCTGGACCCACTGCACACACACACACACACACACACACACACACACACACACACTGTGTACACACACACACACACACACACACACGCACACTGTGTACACACACACACACACACACACACACACACACGCACACACACAAAACACACACACACACACACACACACACACACACTGTGTACACACACACACACACACACACACGCACACACACAAAACACACACACACACACACACACACACTCACTCTCTCTCTTTCCTCTCTCTCTCTCTCTCTTTCTCTCTCTCTTCTCTCTCTTTCTCTCTCTACCACATGGCCAAGCTGCAAATATACTCATGAGCTCTCGCACACATACACACACAGCACACACATACACACGGTACACTGTACACTGTACACACACACACACACACACACACACACACGCACACACGTTAACCGATTCGTTTAAAATAAATTATGCTATTTGAAATAACAGCCACGCAATTTCCCAACTCTCATCTCTCTGTCCCCCGCATCTCTGCTTATGAGTACATGAGTGCTGCTGCATCTCTGCTTATGAGTACATGAGTGCTGCTGCATCTCTGCTTATGAGTACATGAGTGCTGCTGCTGCATCTCTGCTTATGAGTACATGAGTGCTGCTGCTGCATCTCTGCTTATGAGTACATGAGTGTTGCTGCTGCATCTCTGCTTATGAGTACATGAGTGCTGCTGCATCTCTGCTTATGAGTACATGAGTGCTGCTGCATCTCTGCTTATGAGTACATGAGTGTTGCTGCTGCATCTCTGCTTATGAGTACATGAGTGCTGCTGCATCTCTGCTTATGAGTACATGAGTGCTGCTGCATCTCTGCTTATGAGTACATGAGTGCTGCTGCTGCATCTCTGCTTATGAGTACATGAGTGCTGCTGCTGCATCTCTGCTTATGAGTACATGAGTGCT
Organism: Sardina pilchardus; assembly: GCF_963854185.1. NCBI lineage: Eukaryota > Metazoa > Chordata > Actinopteri > Clupeiformes > Clupeidae > Sardina > Sardina pilchardus. Next base: position 31,087,582 of record NC_085009.1, on the reverse strand, counting down.
GCTGCATCTCTGCTTATGAGTACATGAGTGCTGCTGCTGCATCTCTGCTTATGAGTACATGAGTGCTGCTGCATCTCTGCTTATGAGTACATGAGTGAGGAGTTTCTCTAATGGCCTGTGCAGACTACACGATTTGAGCCCGATTTTGCCACGATTGCGTCGTGGCCGACAAATTTCCATTGTCGGGTCCGAATATTCAAAGTCGGGAACGACGTTCGAAGGAGGAAGCGTCTTGTAATCTGACATGTTCAACGACCCGCGATTTATTGTCTGCGACATTCTAAGACGTTACGACCAAAAGTCTAGCATGTTAGATTTTTTGGGAATCTCCTACGACTCCCGTGTTGACACTGATACTGTGACGACACACGACGAGAAGGCTACGATAAATTATCTTGTAATGTGGCCACTCTTGCGGCCACGACACTGCATGATTTTGTGGTTCTCTGATCGCCTAGTCTGACATGGTCAATCGTAAAAGATAATCGTGAAAGACAAAAAAGTTGTGTAGTCTGCACAGGCCATAAGGCTGCTCTGGACTGGGTAAGATGGACAACATGCTTATGAGTACATGAGTGCTGCTGCTGCTGCATCTCTGCTTATGAGTACATGAGTGCTGCTGCTGCTTATGAGTACATGAGTGCTGCTGCTGCTGCATCTCTGCTTATGAGTACATGAGTGCTGCTGCATCTCTGCTTATGAGTACATGAGTGCTGCTGCATCTCTGCTTATGAGTACATGAGTGCTGCTGCATCTCTGCTTATGAGTACATGAGTGGTGCTGCATCTCTGCTTATGAGTACATGAGTGCTGCTGCATCTCTGCTTATGAGTACATGAGTGGATAGTGTTCTGTATATGTGATACCAGCTGTAAAGCTGCTTATGAGAACATGAGTGGATAGTGTTCTGTATATGTGATACCAGTTGTAAAGCTGCTTATGAGTACATGAGTGCTGCTGCATCTCTGCTTATGAGTACATGAGTGGATAGTGTTCTGTATATGTGATAGCTGTAAAGCTGCTTATGAGTACATGAGTGGTGCACATGAATGGGAGCTGGAGGACCCTGAGGAGTTTCTCTAAGTTAAGTCGTTAAGGCTGCTCTGGACTGAGGAGGATGGACAACACCAGGATCATGAGGGACACGGAGATCTATATACTATATGGATAACATCACGAGAGACACGGAGATCTATATACTATATGGATAACATCACGAGAGACGAGGAGATCTATATACTATATGGATAACATCACGAGAGACAAGGAGATCTATATACTATATGGATAACATCACGAGAGACGAGGAGATCTATATACTATATGGATAACATCACGAGAGACGAGGAGATCTATATACTATATGGATAACATCACGAGAGACGAGGAGATCTATATACTATATGGATAACATCACGAGAGACGAGGAGATCTACATACTATATGGATAACATCACGAGAGACGAGGAGATCTACATACTATATGGATAACATCACGAGAGACGAGGAGATCTACATACTATATGGATAACATCACGAGAGACGAGGAGATCTACATACTATATGGATAACATCACGAGAGACGAGGAGATCTACATACTATATGGATAACATCACGAGAGACGAGGAGATCTATATACTATATGGATAACATCACGAGAGACGAGGAGATCTATATACTATATGGACAACATCACGAGAGACGAGGAGATCTATATACTATATGGACAACATCACGAGAGACGAGGAGATCTATATACTATATGGACAACATCACGAGAGACGAGGAGATCTATATACTATATGGATAACATCACGAGAGACGAGGAGATCTATATGCTATATGGATAACATCACGAGAGACGAGGAGATCTATATACTATATGGATTACATCACGAGAGACGAGGAGATCTATATGCTATATGGATAACATCACGAGAGACGAGGAGATCTATATGCTATATGGATAACATCACGAGAGACGAGGAGATCTATATGCTATATGGATAACATCACGAGAGACGAGGAGATCTATATACTATATGGATAACATCACGAGAGACGAGGAGATCTATACTATATGGATAACATCACGAGAGACGAGGAGATCTATATACTATATGGACAACATCACGAGAGACGAGGAGATCTATATACTATATGGATAACATCACGAGAGACGAGGAGATCTACAGTGAGGAGCACATGTATTTGATACCATGCTAAAACAGGAATATAAAATCATCATTTGACAATTGATCTTAATGCTTTAATTCAGAAAATGAGTAAAAATCAAACCGCCAAGGACACCAATTTTCTTTGTGACTGAAGAATGTATCGTAAATAGATAAATGTTTTCCTTAAATGCTAGGGGAAGGAAGTATTTGACCCCCTATGTAACCCTATGGGAATTTAACACATAGGGGCAGGCAGATTTTTATTTTTAAAGGCCAGCTATTTCATGGATCTAGGATATTATGCATCCCGATAAATTTCCCTTGGCTTTTGGAATTAAAATAGCCCCACATCATCACATACCCTGGACCATAGCTAGAGATTGGCATGGTGTTTTTTCCAGTGGGCCTATTAGCCTGTTTGATTTGCATTGAGCTCAATGAGCATCAAACAGGCTAATAGGCCCACTGGAAAAAGCACCATGCCAATCTCTAGCTATGGTGAAAGGTACGTAATGATGTGGGGCTATTTTAATTCCAACGGCCAAGGGAACTTTATCAGGATGCATAATATCCTGAATCCATTAAATAGCTGGCCTTAAAAAATTAAAATCTGTCTGCCCCTATGTTAACCCTATGTGTTAAATTCCCATAGGGTTACATTGGGGGTCAAATACTTCCTTCCCCCTAGCATTTAGGAAGAACATTTATTTATTTACGAAACATTTTTCAATCACAAAGAAAATTGGGGTACTTAGCGGTTTCCTTTTTACTCAATTTTTTAATTAAGACATTAAGATCAATTGTCAAATGATGATTTTATATTCCTCTTTTTAGGCAACTTTAGCATGGTATCAAATACATTTTCTCCTCACTGTATATACTATATGGATAACATCACGAGAGACGAGGAGATCTATATACTATATGGATAACATCACGAGAGACGAGGAGATCTATACTATATGGATAACATCACGAGAGACGAGGAGATCTATATACTATATGGATAACATCACGAGAGACGAGGAGATCTATATACTATATGGATTACATCACGAGAGACGAGGAGATCTATATACTATATGGATAACATCAGGATCATGAGGGACAAGGAGATGAGCCACTATAACATAACAGAGAAGCTCTCAGCTCTGCAAAGGCGAATTGACCAGGATGGACAAAGAGAGTAGCCACATACTGTATAAGAACTCCAATCCACTCCAACTCCACACACACACACACACACACCTCTGCATCCAGAAGCCCTGCATGGACTAGAGGCCTCCCTCACACACACACACACACACACACACACACCTCTGCATTCAGAAGCCCTACATGGACTAGAGGCCTCCCTCGTCTGAGCACTGGTGTACTACAGCTGAATTGACTGCCTGCACACACACACACACACACACACACACACACACACACACACACACCGGTGCACTACAGCTGAATTCCACTCTACGCTCGCTACTGCAGCTTAAAGGGCCATAACTATGACTGCCTGCACACACACACACACACACACACACACACACACACACACACACACACACACCGGTGCACTACAGCTGAATCCCACTCTACGCTCGCTACTGCAGCTTAAAGGGCCATAACTATGACTGCCTGCACACACACACACACACACACACACACACACACACACACACACACACACACACACACACACACACACCGGTGCACTACAGCTGAATTCCACTCTGCGCTCGCTACTGCAGCTTAAAGGGCCATAACTATGACTGCCTGCACACACACACACACACACACACACACACACACACACACACACACACACACCGGTGCACTACAGCTGAATTCCACTATACGCTCGCTACTGCAGCTTAAAGGGCCATAACTATGACTGCCTGCACACACACACACACACACACACACACACACACACACACACACACACCGGTGCACTACAGCTGAATTCCACTCTACGCTCGCTACTGCAGCTTAAAGGGCCATAACTATGACTGCCTGCACACACACACACACACACACACACACACACACACACACACACACACACACACACACACACACACACACACACACACACCGGTGCACTACAGCTGAAAGCTGTGGTGCCACTCTCTTGCACTGGCACTGTCCTGAAGACTGTGGCTACTCCAGCCATGCCATCCTGTGGTGCCACTCTCTTGCACTGGCACTGTCCTGAAGACTGTGGCTACTCCAGCCATGCCATCCTGTGGTGCCACTCTCTTGCACTGGCACTGTCCTGAAGACTGTGGCTACTCCAGCCATGCCATCCTGTGGAGCCAGTCTCTGGCATCCTGTGAAGACCGCTTGGCTGCGCCGGATGTCTGTTAACAGATTCAAAATTCATAATTAACAGGTTCTCCCTCATGTGAACCAGGCTATTATGTTGCATCTCGTCTCTTATATATATATATTTTTTTATTTCATATATGAAAGCAATGGCAAACGGCGAATCTGGGTATCAGTCCTTAGTTCATCTTTTCCATTTAAAACCAACAATTAAAAAAACACTTTGTTTTGGTAAAGAATACAAAACAAGTAAAGGGATGGAACGTGAGCGCAACATGATAAAAGTGGACACTCTCACAGGCTTCGAGTTCTCTTGCTGTTTTGCTCACCCCACAGTTTTGATTATTTTTTAAGATAATTTTTTTGGGCTTTTTATGCCTTTAATTGGATAGGACAGTAGAGAGAATGACAGGAAGCGAGTGGGAGAGAGAGCTGGGGTGGGATCCGGAAAGGACCACGGGGCGGGAATCGAACCCTGGTCGCCGGCGTGCGGTGCAGGTGCCCCAGCCAGTTGCGCCACGGCTGGGGCCTCACCCCACAGTTTTGATTATTTTTTTATTTAATTCTTAATATTCAAATATGATGACAGTCTGACAGTGGACCATATGAACTGGTCTGATCTTGCCATCTGGACTCGTACATGGACTGGACTAGTACAGTATGTGCAAGCTATTCTTGATCTTAGGCCCAGGGGGCGCCTTATCAATCACTACAGCTTCTTCCCTGGGTCATTTAGGCCTACACTGTGGGGCCAGTAATCAGTGTGAGTGAACTTGTGCAATCTGACACGCCCAAAAACAAGAGGGAAGAACAGGGAGACAAAGTCCACTGGCGACATGTTGTTACTTCACCAGTCAATCACACTATACCACTCCGGCTCCATTTTGGGACAGAGAGCAGTGGAGACATTCATGTAGGCCGGGGCTGATCAACTACACATTCAGTTGGGCTACATTTGAGACCAATACTTGGAGCTGGGTCAGACATTTTCAGCAGCTGGTAAGCAGCAGGTAATGATAATTTTTTACACAATTGAATGTTTCGAAAAAACAATGTTTTCATGGGACTGAACTTGTGTTTCAGAAGTGGAGTTAGAGAGAGCTTTGTAAACATAGCAGAATCTTGACAATGTTGTTATGTGTGGCCTACATAGCCTGTGCATTTTTCACATTTGATGTAGGAAATTAAAACAGCTCATTCATCAACAAAGCCGAAGTAGTGTAGTAAAAATGAAGTATTAATCCACAAAGAAAAGAAAAGAAAAGTCACGCACAGGCCAGCCCACCATACAGCAGGGTACAAAGTACGGCAGAGAACAAGGCTTTTTTCACCACACCGGAGACAGGTTACAAACACACAAGCATCCCAGGCAAGCATGAAAGCAACAAGTCTGTTGTAAACAAAGTATTACCATTATTTATAGGACTAAAATACCATTATTTATAGGACTAACACAGGTGTTCTTGATGGATTACATGAAAGAAAGCGAGCTGAGATAGGAGATCAGAGATAAGCTGTTATTACTGTACATCAGACTAAAAGGGAGTCCACACTGTAAACTCCCATTGATAGATTGATTTGTGCGTGACAAAACACTCTTCAAAAGTCAACTGAAGCGCTTCAACAGTTATACATGTACTTGTTTGGTCCTTTGCAAAACAGTATTCTAAAGCCTTTTGTTGAGTAGTTTGTTATTCTTGTGTCACCAGGTGGAATTGTGTGTGTGACTCGTGGTGGCTCACGTTTCCCCAAGGGAAGTATTTTTGTGTAGCACAAGATGGCCGCCTCCTATCCCCAGTAGTTAACCTAATGCAATCATGGGATTCAGGTGGGCAGCGTAATTGGGAAGCTTGTGATTGGGGCTTAACTGGGGGAAAAGTGTTCTTATACCTTCTCTAGTCAGATCGACAGGAGGAACGGACGGACAAGGAGCTCGAGGAAGGAAGCGGTGACCGATGGCAGTGAGCTGAAAGCTGAGCCGAGTATCGATCACGAGTTGGAATATCAAGTTGGAACCTCCACGAAGGCCCCTCACGAGACGGGAGGGAGTTGGACATTGTGACGGATCGTGAGGACGAGATAAGTGCCTGCTGCATTGTAACGAGTTGTTAGCAGTCCGCTGTGCCTGTTGTATCCCTGTATCCGCGACGTGTTATCAGCCTGCTGTGCCTGTTGTAACCCAGTGCCCACTGTTGCTATCCTGCTCCACTGTAGCGACGTGCTATACTAGTCTGCTGTGCCTGTTGTAACCCAGTGCCCACTGTTGCTATCCTGCTCCACTGTAGCGACGCTCTACTAGCCTGCTGTGCCTGTTGTAACCCAGTGCCTACTGTTGCTGCCCTGCTCCATTGTGGCGACGCTCCACTAGCCTGCTGTGCCTGTTGTAACCCAGAGTCCACTGCTGCTATCCGGCTGTGTCGTACTGCTCTCCTTCTCTCTATCCCCTCTGCCTCAGGATAGCTGGTCTGACCAACTCCGCTGTGCCTGGAGCTTTTTGGAGGAGCCGTGACAAACCTGCACTAACGCCGCCCTACTGACCGCCTGCCTAACGGGTGTATGTGAGTGCTGTGCTGAAGCGTGATTTAATTCTTTTGATCATTTGGAGTGTCTCTGTTCTGCCACGTGTGTGTGTGTGTGTAACCCAGGCCTCCCCAGTAGCCCGACGCGATGTGCGGATACTAATTCGGACCCCTCCCATAGAAGCTACGAGACCACCACCAGTGTTGTCTGCCTAACCGACCCGCTGCCTGCCTATGTGTGTATTCGTTTGCTGTGCTTATGTGTGACTAACTCACCTGTTGTGTGGAGTGCCCCTTTGCCGTGTGTCACAGTGTGTACCCCAGGCCTCGCCGGTGAACAGACGCGACTGGTAGTAAGGACTAGAGGGCTATTCCCCGTAGGACGGACATAACCATAGTAGGACGCCCCCTATCCTACGACCCTGGCAGTGCCCCAGCTCAACAGACCCCTTGGCCAAGCCCTATCATTGTAAAAGGAAGGAAGACATTACCCCTCAGCACGGATACAGAGTGGTCACTCTCTCTCTCAATCTCTACAAGGCCGGCCCCTTTTTATTTTTATGTGAAACTTTCTGTCAATAAAACTTGTAGTTTTAACTTCCATCCTCTGATGGTCTGCTTTATTGGTGGGTGCAATTGCTCCTTGGGGTAGCTGAGGTAGAGTGGGTCATAGCGCCCCCGCCTGGTGACAAGTGGCGTAGCCGGCAGGATAGCTGCCCTGAGTGGAGCAATTGCCTTGCCAATATGGTGGATGAAGCAGCGCCTGCTGGGCGACCATCCGTAATGCCAGTTTTTATGGGAGCCCCTTGGGCACCAAAGTATGGTGGGTTGGGGTCTGATTTGCAGCTAAAGGAGTGGGAGTCACAAACCAAGTACTTGGCAAGCCTACAAGGACTGAACGAGCGACAACAAGCCCAATTTGTGCTAGGGTCCCTAGAGGGGGAAGCCAAGAGAGAGGTGTTGGCTCTAACAGAAGGTTCCCGCGACACTGCAGCGAAGATCTTTGGGCTCCTTAAAGGGTTGTATGGGGATCAAACGCCTGTAGCAACATTGCGGTCACAATTTTTTAATTGTAGACAGGGCCCCAAACAATCATTACGTTCGTTCTCATTACAGATTCGGGAGCTGTTCAATAAATTGACGAGTCGGGGTGGTCCTGGATTGGGAGATGGTGACAACCTCATGCGGGACCAGTTCATTTCGGGACTACGAGATGGTCACCTCCGGCAGGCGCTGAAGTTACAGCTGCGTCGTGACGGGGCGGTGACGTTTGAAAACATCCGACGGGAAGCCTTGGCCTTCGAGATGGATCAAGTTGACCCAGGTGCCCCCTCAGCTGACTGTCTTGCAGCAAGCGCGACCCCCCGTGACCCCGGGCCCATGGCGGATTGGAAGCTGGAGTTGAAAGAAGAGATTATGAAGGAGGTGAAAGAACAGATGAGCGAGCTATCGAGAACTCTACTAGAAGAGCTACGTGGCAGATCTCCAATGAGTCCTCGAGCCCAGCGAGAGAGATCTAACTCTGATGGGGCCTGGAGGGTAAGGCCTCCACCACCTCGACCTTCCAATTCCAGGTTCCAGTGGGATGCCCAAGGCCAACCAATTTGCAACCGATGTGGACAGGCAGGGCACATCAGCCGTAGCTGCACTTCTCGTCGTGCCTCGCAAGAGGGTTTTTAGCCTCCCCGGCCACTGTGGGGCAAGTGTCCGGGACAGCATCACAACACTCCTCGTCCCACCCTCGTAATGCATTAGTTGGCCAATGCCCTGTTGTTGACATCCAAGTCAATAACAAGTCCGTGCGTTGTTTAGTTGACACCGGCTCGCAGGTTACTCTGTTTGCTGAGAGCCTGTGCAAAGAATTGTTTGATCCGCAGGAAATGCAGGGAGTAGAGGGCCCGTGGTTGACATTAAGGGGGGCAAACGGGCTAGAGATCCCATGTGTGGGTTATGTGGTGGTGGATTTACATATACGGGGTGTGCATGTTCCTGCTAAAGGGGTGGTGGTGGTTAAAGACCATTGTCTTGGAATGCATAGAGCCCTCTTGGGGATGAATGTTCTGTCTGTCTGTTGGAAAGATCTTTTCCAGGGTGGTGGTGTGTCCGGACCAACCTGTAAGCGGACCCCCGAAGATGAGGAGTGGGAGCCGGTAGCTGCTGACTGTCGCCGCATCCAGGCTGCCATGGACCACCTTGAGCGAGTGGATACTGCCCGTGCAGCGTGCCGCTATGCCATCACCATTCCAGGCTGTAGCGAGGCACTGATCTGGGCCAAGCTACCTGCTCGGGGGTATGGGCAAGCCGGTTCGGTGTTGATCGAGCCGCATCAAGGGACGCCCCAAGTAGAGGTAGCCCGCGTCCTGGCGACAGTACATCGAGGCCGTGTCCCAGTGCGGGTACGCAATGCACAGCCTTACCCTGTGACCATCTACCGGAGCCAAGGGCTTGCTCGAGTAACAGCGATCGAACCCCTGCAGGTGAGAGAAGGCAGAGACATCAGGTGCACCATGGTGAGTCCCGGGGTGATTGAGGTTGGGGTTGTACAGGCAGACCGGGTGGATGGGCAAAGGATAGAAGACATGCCTGAACATCTCTTGTGTGAGTCTCTACAGGGGGAGGGGCTGGGCCCAGAACAGCGGCACGAGCTACAGCAGTTCCTCACCCGGTGGCAGCATCTCTTTTCGGCACACGAAGAGGACTATGGATGTACGAACATTGTGAAACACCGGATTCCAACGGGCGACGCCAGCCCCATCAGAGAAAGGTACCGGCCGGTTCCCCCAACACTCTACCAAGAGATCCGCACTCTACTACAAGGTATGTTGGAAGGAGGCATTATACGTGAAAGCAGCAGCCCTTGGGCAGCTCCTATCGTGCTAGTTCAGAAGAAAAATGGATCCTGGAGGTTTTGCGTAGATTACAGAAAGTTAAATGCGGTGACCAGGAAGGATGCTTTTCCCCTCCCCAGGATCGAGGATTCGCTCACTAGCCTCACCCAAGCAGCCTGGTACTCCACCCTGGACCTGGCCAGTGGGTACTGGCAGGTACAGGTGGAGGAACAAGACCAGGAAAAGACCGCCTTCGTAACACCGTTCGGACTCTACGAGTGGGACCGTATGCCGTTTGGGTTATGTAACGCCCCCGCGACCTTCCAGAGGCTAATGCAGCGGTGCCTCGGGGGCCAACTGTCAGATTCCACACTGGTTTACTTAGATGATGTTATCGTCTTCTCCACAGACTTTACGTCCCACTTGGAGCACCTAGAGCGGGTATTCCAGGCTATGGAGCGATATGGCCTCAAATTGCGCCCGGAGAAGTGCCAACTGCTCCGAAAGGAGGTAAAGTTCCTTGGGCACTGCATTAGCGGCAAGGGTGTGGCTCCAGACCCCGAGAAGGTGGCAGCCGTGCGAGACTGGCAGCCGCCAACGACTGTAAGGCAAGTACGCTCCTTCTTGGGGTTTGCGGGTTATTACCGGCGATTCATTAAAGACTTCTCGAAGATCGCCAAACCACTTAATGCGCTGTTAGCTGGCACAGCTCGTCCCCGTGGCCGGAGGTCGCCCCCAATCACCTGGACCCCTGAGTGCACCACCGCATTTGAGTGCCTCAAACAGGAACTGTTACAAGCACCCATTTTAGCATATGCGGATTTTACAAAACCTTTTATTGTCTACACGGATGCAAGCAATTGCGGGCTGGGAGCAGTGTTGGCACAGCAACAGCAGGGGGCCGAGCGAGTTATTGCATATGCCAGCCGGAGCCTACATCCGGCTGAGCGCAACGTGTCTAATTATAGCTCTTTCCGGCTAGAGCTCCTAGCTATGAAATGGGCGCTGGCCGAGAAATTTAAAGATTTCCTTTGGGGCACCAAGGTGACTGTGGTAACCGATAACAATCCTCTGGTCCACTTGCACACCGCAAAGCTAGGGGCAGTGGAGCAGAGGTGGGTAGCGCAGCTGTCTAATTTTGACTACCAGATACAGTACCGTCCGGGTAAGCAACACATTAATGCAGATGTACTCTCCAGGCTCCCATCCCCAGGTGCTGATGTCACAGCCGCCGAGCCATCATCCCCTGGAGACGAGCTGCTGGTTGGCATCGTGGAGGCCCCAGGAGCTGTTGACGAGGCCGTCCCTTCGATGTGGGGTTGGGATGCGAATCACTGGCAGGACCTACAAGGAAGGGACCCAGACCTGGAGGTTATCATCGGGTATCTGCGGGATCAGGTGTTTCCATCCGCACCAGAGAGAAAGGCCCAAACACCAACGGTGAGGCAACTACTAGGGCAATGGGAGCGGCTGGGCCTGCGGGAAGGGGTGGTCTGTCGTTCTGTGCAAGATCCCATGACTAATGAGTTAGTCCCTCAGATTGTAGTCCCCCAACCCCAGGTCCTATCCCTCCTAGAGGCTTACCATACACGAATGGGCCACCAAGGGCAGGAAAGGACCCTCTCCCTGCTCCGACGTCACTTCTATTGGCCCCAGATGGAAGCCTCGGTGAAGGCATTCATCCAGAGCTGCCCCCGCTGTACCCTCCACAAGTGTCGGCCAGATGACAAGGCACCCATGGTACCGATACACCCAGAGGCCCCTCTCCATATGGTGGCGATGGATTTCCTGACCCTGGGCCGACCAGTAGACCGTTACCAAAACATCTTGGTCCTCACAGATTTGTTTACGAAGTACGCATGGGCGGTGCCTACCACAGACCAGACGGCCGTGACAACTGCCCGAGTCCTCTGGAAGGCCGTGATACAGCCCTTTGGGTGCCCTGAGGTGTTGCACTCGGACCAAGGACCGAATTTCGAGTCTACTGTGATTAAGGAGCTGTGCCAGCTGTATGGTTGCAAGAAGACCCATACGACACCCTACCACCCCCAGGGGAATGGTGGGTGTGAAAGGTTTAACCAGACCCTGCTCGGTCTGCTGGGGACCTTAGAAGTGGAACAACAACCTAGGTGGCCCGAGTACCTTCCGGCATTAGTGCAGGCCTATAATAACAGCATACACAGCACAACGGGTTACACCCCTACCTTCCTGATGTTTGGTCGCCATGTGCGCCTACCGGTGGACCTTCTCCTTGGCACCACAAGAACTGACTGCGCCCAGAGCACAACCGAATGGGTGAGTACTCACCATGCACAACTGGAGTATGCTTATAACAAAGTTTCCCAACATATAGGCACAGCTGCGGAAAAGAACAAGCGCCAGTATGATCGAACAGCCCGGGACGTGCCCCTGTTGCCTGGAGAGCGGGTATTGGTCAAAGATAACCGGCGCCAAGGAAAAGGAAAGCTCTCTGATCGCTGGGAAAATGGACCCTATGTGGTGGTAAACCGCCCCCGCCCAGACATCCCTGTCTATCGAGTTAGGCCAGAAGGGAAGCCTGGACCTGAACGCGTACTACACCGCAACTTGATACGGCCATGTCCACACTACCCAGAGGCGACTCCCGAGGCAGGACAGGAGCCAGAGACTACACCTTCGGTGCCATTGGGATGGGCCTGGGCCCCAGTGACTCCAGGCTTACCAGCCATCGTACCTGACCCCGAACCAGAACCAGAGGCCCGGCGGGCCCAGCGGGATAACCAGGGAAGACCGCCACAAAGGTATGGTGACTGGGCTTCCTAAAAGACGTCCTCGGGACGAGGACATATAAGTGGGGGAGGGTGTCACCAGGTGGAATTGTGTGTGTGACTCGTGGTGGCTCACGTTTCCCCAAGGGAAGTATTTTTGTGTAGCACAAGATGGCCGCCTCCTATCCCCAGTAGTTAACCTAATGCAATCATGGGATTCAGGTGGGCAGCGTAATTGGGAAGCTTGTGATTGGGGCTTAACTGGGGGAAAAGTGTTCTTATACCTTCTCTAGTCAGATCGACAGGAGGAACGGACGGACAAGGAGCTCGAGGAAGGAAGCGGTGACCGATGGCAGTGAGCTGAAAGCTGAGCCGAGTATCGATCACGAGTTGGAATATCAAGTTGGAACCTCCACGAAGGCCCCTCACGAGACGGGAGGGAGTTGGACATTGTGACGGATCGTGAGGACGAGATAAGTGCCTGCTGCATTGTAACGAGTTGTTAGCAGTCCGCTGTGCCTGTTGTATCCCTGTATCCGCGACGTGTTATCAGCCTGCTGTGCCTGTTGTAACCCAGTGCCCACTGTTGCTATCCTGCTCCACTGTAGCGACGTGCTATACTAGTCTGCTGTGCCTGTTGTAACCCAGTGCCCACTGTTGCTATCCTGCTCCACTGTAGCGACGCTCTACTAGCCTGCTGTGCCTGTTGTAACCCAGTGCCTACTGTTGCTGCCCTGCTCCATTGTGGCGACGCTCCACTAGCCTGCTGTGCCTGTTGTAACCCAGAGTCCACTGCTGCTATCCGGCTGTGTCGTACTGCTCTCCTTCTCTCTATCCCCTCTGCCTCAGGATAGCTGGTCTGACCAACTCCGCTGTGCCTGGAGCTTTTTGGAGGAGCCGTGACAAACCTGCACTAACGCCGCCCTACTGACCGCCTGCCTAACGGGTGTATGTGAGTGCTGTGCTGAAGCGTGATTTAATTCTTTTGATCATTTGGAGTGTCTCTGTTCTGCCACGTGTGTGTGTGTGTGTAACCCAGGCCTCCCCAGTAGCCCGACGCGATGTGCGGATACTAATTCGGACCCCTCCCATAGAAGCTACGAGACCACCACCAGTGTTGTCTGCCTAACCGACCCGCTGCCTGCCTATGTGTGTATTCGTTTGCTGTGCTTATGTGTGACTAACTCACCTGTTGTGTGGAGTGCCCCTTTGCCGTGTGTCACAGTGTGTACCCCAGGCCTCGCCGGTGAACAGACGCGACTGGTAGTAAGGACTAGAGGGCTATTCCCCGTAGGACGGACATAACCATAGTAGGACGCCCCCTATCCTACGACCCTGGCAGTGCCCCAGCTCAACAGACCCCTTGGCCAAGCCCTATCATTGTAAAAGGAAGGAAGACATTACCCCTCAGCACGGATACAGAGTGGTCACTCTCTCTCTCAATCTCTACAAGGCCGGCCCCTTTTTATTTTTATGTGAAACTTTCTGTCAATAAAACTTGTAGTTTTAACTTCCATCCTCTGATGGTCTGCTTTATTGGTGGGTGCAATTGCTCCTTGGGGTAGCTGAGGTAGAGTGGGTCATAGCGCCCCCGCCTGGTGACACTTGTGTCAAAAAAGATTGTGTAAAATCAGCTACAGCACTGAGAAATGTTATGTAGTAGACTTAGATTCTGATTGTTTGTTTTTTATTGTAGTTTGTCATGATGAGGTTGATCTGGACGCTATGAAGAATGGCTGATACGGGGAAAAAAGACTCGTCATAAAACAGGAAGCCGGTCCAAACGGGCAAAGGTAGGCTGCGGAGCACATGATCTGTTACTTGATGAACTTCGCAACCTTTCTGTTGGGGTTGTACGAATCATGTAATATATCTGCTGAAATGTCCCTGTGGTCGACTCTAGCCTATGTGAGAGCACTATTCTAGAGACTAACATTGCATAGATGTGCTGTTCGTAATCAGGATATAAAAAGTTCAGTTGCAGTCCATTTTAAAGAAGCCCGGCACAATATGTCTTCTCCAAGATACACTGGAATTGATATGGAGAAAGGGGCGTATTGACTCCCTGCTTCTAAAACAGGAACTTTACTGGGTCCATACATTAGACATTACGGCTCCTAACCTGGTCTAAGAACGCTCCTAAGAAGATCTTAGCACTTACTGTAAGAGCTTCTTAACGGATCTGGGAAACGCTGCCATTATTTGTTGCTGTTATTCAAGACAACGCTGTATAATAACATGTCTATCCTCATGCCTGCTATTCTATGTTGTCTTTACAGTTTACGGTATTTTCTCATGATACATGTTACATGTGAAACCCAACACAGTACACACCCACACAGCATGACATAGTATCATACGTGTACATTATTCCCTTTTCATATAAACACTTTCCTGTTTACTTTTTATTTATTGATAGCACACTATTTTACTTCAAGGTAACTTTTGATGTGACTGCACTGTTAAAGCTAAATTCAACCCCCGACTTCAGAAAGTAAACGTGTCACCCTACAGTATGTCCCTTTTGACTGAACAGTTCTGCTAATTAGGATCAGCTGGTTTACTAAATGGTTGGAGCAAATATTTGGCAGGACTACAGTACTTTCTGATCCCGGGATGTCCACCTCACCTCTGCATTATCACTCTGCACTGGCTGTTGGTCTTCTAGTCCTTCTCATCATCCAGTTTAGTATGTAGACCATCAGACTGTAGGCCTGTCATTTTGGTTTCATAGTAGAATATGCAATATTATGTTTGTGTACAACTTATTTATCAACAAACAGCAACATTATTTAGCAAATATAGAAATGATCAAAATGTACTTTGTATTGCCATGTAATGTCATTGTAATGTATGTAGTGAAAATCAACTCTAAAGAATTCAAAGAGTTGTATGTTAGAAAGATAATGTGAGCCGCAGCATTGTGGCAATGTTAGCACAGTATTGTGATTCTTTGTTTTTAATGTAGCTTGTCATGACTAGATTCATTTGAATGGTATGAGGAGTGGCTGAAACATGGAACAAGTCAACACAAAACAGGACGGCAGTCTAAAGGGGCAAAGGTAGGCTACTTAGCATATTATATGCATTATGCTTCTTGAAGAATTTGTCCAACAGAAATAACAGCAATGAGCATGATTGTGTGATCAATCAGTTTAGAGGATAAAAGAAAAAGTATGGCAAAATATTAAGGACATCTCTACAACATGTCTATAGAGAATGATTATTGTTTTTTTGCACCACAGCTCATTCCATCATGAGAGGCCTCCATCACCTGTGCCCACTTGTGTGTCCATGAAGAGTGACCGGTCAGAGGATCGCTTCATAGACTTCAAAGATGGTGATGTCATGGATGGATCAAGGCAAGGCCATAGAACATCAACAGACTCCTATAATGAGCAGCTTTTTATGTGTTTACTAGGCCAAATAAGTAAGGATTGGGAGAGATTTGGGCAGGTCGTCCTATCCAATGACACGGTCACAGACTGCGTTATCTGCTTTGACTATGAGGCGTTGTAGAAATATGATACACAAAAGAAAAGTACATTAAACCTGATGTGCAATGAGCATGATCACATTGCACAATTGTGTGATCAATCAGTTTAGAGGATAAAAGAAAAACTATGGCAAAATATTAAGGATATCTCTACAACATGTCTATAGAAAATAATTATTGTTTTTTTACACCACAGCTCATTCCATCATGAGAGGCCTCCATCACCTGTGCCCACTTGTGTGTCCATGAAGAGTGACCGGTCAGAGGATCGCTTCATAGACTTCAAAGATGGTGATGTCATGGATGGATCAAGGCAAGGCCATAGAACACAAACAGACTCCTATAATGAGCAGCTTTTGATGTGTTTACTAGGCCAAAAAAGTAAGGATTGGGAGAGATTTGGGCAGGTCGTCCTATCGAATGACACGGTCACAGACTGCGTTATCTGCTTTGACTGTGAGGCGTTGTAGAAATATGATACACAAAAGATAAGTACATTAAACCTGATACGGCATTCTTGTCGTGGGTCGGTTCCACCGCTTAACAAGCCTGTCACATAAACACCCTCAAGTTTCCCTTAGTATCAGCATTTCTGAAATATAAGGTGCTACTGACAGCAGAATCTAAAGTAGTGAACTTCTGGTGCTCTGTATGGTGGATTCCATTATCTGTTTACATAGTGCAGCCAAACGGATAAATTAACTCAAACAGGATGGTCTTCAATATGTAGGATGCAGATGTTATGCGTCTTATAATGCTAACTCCAACTTCCTTTCAGTAGAGAGATTTCTGGTCCAGTTCATCAAAATCTTTAGTTAAGGCATTGGACAGATGTCAGTGTTTTAAACATGCTTGCATGCACAACTAATGGAAGTCTATTTGTGGTTTGTTTTGCCCTAAATACTCAGTGGTCAAATGGAAGAATGCAAACCAGATGATGTCAGTGAGCAGTTTACCCAGGGGGACCTCAAGCACATATTCCAGGTTTGTATGCAGCTATATCATGCTGCACTGATATACACGTTTTGGCAAAATGACATTCACAAAGACATGTGACATTCACAATGCAGAACAATAATAATATGGTCTTATTGAAAACCTTGGTATTGTAATAGGGCTGCAGCTATCGATTCTTTTTGTAATCGATTAATCTAGCACTTTATCGATCGATTAATCGATGAATCTGATAAAAAAAATGTCTTTTTAAACAACCAAAACAAATCATGCATAACGAGGTATTCATTCCAAATCCAAAATATGGCTCCAAAACTAAACCCATTTAAGTGCCAGTGACAATAATTACAGTACAATACAGTTAAATCAACTTATTGTAAAACATGGATAACATGTAAAACTGTAAATACAAACTTAAATAGTAAAGGCCAGGGTAGGTGTGGTCGGAGCGGTGTGAGGTTGATGGAATTAGCAACTCAGAAAAAGGATGTATGAGGATGGGTATTTATTTTTCCCAATTAAGGCCCAAAGGGCAAAAATAAAGAAATTGTAACAAAAGTAAAAATATCAAAATAAATACTTTTGCTAAACCAAATAAACTGACTTGACAGTCAAAACAATATGGCTTCAATCAAGGCAATATGAATTCAATCAAGGTTGATAACAATCAACTACACAGACTAATTGAACTGGTCAATAAAATAGCAGAGTATCTTAAGACTTACGTCTCAACAGCAAGCACCCCCCTATCAGACTGAACAAACCAGTTTAAGTAGCCTACTCCTGACCGCACCCCTCAAATTGGACCAAGCAATAGGCTATACGAAATCTCAGCAGGGGTGGTTGCAGACAATAAATATAAATAAGCTTAGAACAGCCCAAAACAACATTCCAAAGAACTAGAAAATACAAGGAACTAGAAGAACTAGGAATTACAATTCATTTACAATAACGAACTCCCAGGAAGTCCCAAAATGTTTTTTAAAAAGACGCAAACAGACTGAAGACGCGACACCGGGAGACTGGTGGACATCGGGTAGGACAAACACGTGACAACTTGATAGCCTACCCAGCTAACAATTTCTGGTTAGGAGAACGTTTTTAGAACGTTTTTTTCCTGGTTAGGAAAACGTTGCCTGAAAGTTGTGAAAGTTGCCACAAGGTTCCCCAGGAAAGTTTTCTTGACGAAAATACAACGTTTTTTTCTGGTTGTTTATTTTGGTTAGCAGAACGTTCTCCTACCCTTTAGGGAACTTTACTATATTTGGTTGCATTAACGTTCCCCTAACCTCCCAGCAACAAAGTGTAAAGGGGGAAAAAATATGTAGAATTATCGTGACATCGAGGCATGGCTCCGCTGTACACTTGCCATCTGCGGCGACAGCCTATCTGCAATCTGGGAGAGCAAACGTCTCTGATGATTAAGGCAATGACATTATAGGCTACCACACGCATGTAAATTCACTTACCAATAGATGCTGAACTGCGACGAATACGGCTTGCTATTATTCCTTCGTGTCAGCTAAGTATTTAAATGCGGTTAGGTCTAATTCTTTCTTGTCTACGGTGTCTTTTCCTATAATAAACGATTAGTCAGATCAAAACATAAGCAGAGCAGGCGCTAGCCTAACACACTGTTTCAACATTCAAAACAGACTGTTTTTATTGCATCGTATGCCATTAAAAGTCCTCGGTTCAGAATTATGATGGATTTTGGTTTATTTTGTTTTAAATTGGGACTGGGAATTGTGGGATAGGCTGAGTGAACAGCACAGTAACATAGGCTGTAACTTGGACTACGTGTTAATATAAAACAATTCTCCCCCGGGAACATTGTGCTGTTTAAGATGCAGTCTCAACGTTTGAGAAAGAATTCATTGGAGTCCTCATCATCATATTTTCATAACAAATAAAGCTTTTAAAAACATGAATGCATTTGAGGTGCCACTCTAATCGATTATGGATTAATCCAAAACTATTCGTCAGATTAGTTAGCATGAAATCGTTGTGTGCCTGCCTGGACTATGGCTAGCTAGCTCTTCCACCCGGTTTACCCTGTACAGTGTTTTTTAAAAGCCTGTTGGACTTAATGGAACAAGTGCATGGAGAACGATGTGAAGAATGTGATCGATACCATACAGCCAGCCTACGTGAGTAACTTTATCTCTGTGTTATCCAAATGTCTTAAAGTTAGCGAAGTTGAGTCTGCTAAAACACCAACACCCCAGAACTCACGGACCCGAGTTAGCTTCTTCTCGCGCTGGCCCCTTTAGCTGACGTAGGCTACGGGCTGGCTCTGGTCGGCCGAATATCAATCCAACAGAGGGGGGAAGAATAGAATAGGGCTATATGTCGATTTTGCAACAAATTATTCCGACTTTGCAGTGTGGCTGCTGGCCGTGTTCAATTGGAAACTCATAGAAACTCTGGGGCGATTTTCATCAATCAACCCCACGCACATACCCAGAGAATACCGATATGGTTATACAAATAAGATACCTAAAAACAACTAAGTAGCAACGTTGTGTGAAAAGAGAAATGCAACCAGAATATAACGTTTTTTTTCTTTAGTTGTAATAACGTTCGGAAAACTTTGATAACCTGGAGCTAACGTTCTCTCCAGGGTATTAGAAGGTTACTGATAAACTAACCACAGGAGAACCAGCGGCTAACGTTATTTGCTTGCTGGGATTCAACCAGAATATAACGTTTTTTTCTTTAGTTGTAAAAACGTTAGGGGAACGTTATTTGTTTTGACAACCTGGAGATAACGTTCTCTAAACGTTATTAGTAGGTTGCTGAAAAACGAACCATAGGGGAACCAAAAGCTAACGTTAGTGAAAGTTAGCAGAACGTTAATTGTTTGCTGGGTAATGACGTGATAATTCTTTAAACGGAGCATTTATGACAAGACGTTGTGTGATTATTTTAACAGATGTAATGTGATTGAAGGGGTGAATGTTTTAAACTGTCGGGAGTTTTGATGTTAGGTGTATTAGCGTAGCCTATGCCTCGCCATGGTGTTTGATCATTTGTAGGCCTACATATAATAACAGCTACGGGAGAAACGGGGAAGGGTCTGATGAATGACTTGTATGACTGATAATTATAAACGGTAGAGAAGGATAAACGGGAAACATAGACACATTCAACAAACATATACATGCATTGCAACCCGACATAGACATCACACATAATGATGGCAGCTCACTGCCGTGACGGTGGCTACTCGCCCCGTCACACACCTCTGTCGCCATCGCGCCAACTAAATTCAGAATGTATGACGCGCTGGTGTGCTTCCATAGGAATTTAACGAGGCTTCGAGGCAGATGTTTTGCCTCGAGGAATTTTCATAATCGAGTTACTCGAGTAACTCGACGAATCGTTGCAGCCCTATATTGTAATGCAAAGTATAACCAGATATTTATACACTAGGTGCTTGAGGAGAAGATCATCACCTTTGTGAAGAATGAGCTGAAGAGATACAAGAAGATTCTGAGTCCAGATTACCAAGAACACTTTGAGGATAAAAAGCAGGATGAGAGTGATGCCAGAGAATGGGCTCTCAAGATGGCACTGCACTTCCTGAGGAACATGAAGCAGAAGCATATCGCTGACAAACTGCAAGAAAGTAAGAATTACCTAGTGTCTTGTATTACATTTATGAATGAATGAAACCTTTATTGCCCCAAGGGGAATTTGTCTTGCACTCAATGAAGCCACATTGAACATTTAAGCACAGACAACAACGGGGGCAAGAACGGGGGCAGCCGTGGCGTACTGGTTAGCGCATCGGGCTTGTAACCGGAGGGTTGCTGGTTCGATCCCCGACCAGTCCACCACGGCTGAAGTGCCCTTGAGCAAGGCACCTAACCCCTCACTGCTCCCCGAGCGCCGCTGGTTGGGCAGGCAGCTCACTGCTCTGGGTTGTGTAATTCACCTCACTGTGTGTACACTGTGTGCTGTGTGTTCGGTTAAATTGGGTTAAATTGGGTTAAATGCAGAGAACTGAATTTCCCTCACGGGATCAAAAAAGTATATATTCTATTCTATTCTATAACAGTAAATAGATACTTAAAAAAGACACAACAACATTGAGGATGTAGAGAATACAGAACATTAACATCAACAACAACACTATCAACACAGCAATGATAGTGATATGCAGTCCCATGCATCAGTCCACTAGCTAAGATGCATAAATACAATTAGATAAATAATAAATGGTGCACATTTAAAATGTCTATGTGCCTGAGTTTGATCTGTTCAGTAACTCCTCAGCACAAATAATGTAATGGCACGTATTATGGTGAAATAGATTAACAGTATGTTTCTGGTGTTGGTGGCTTGATGGACATGATTGTATTGTTTTATGTTTTATTTTCTTGTGAATTAGACGAATATGATGTGGTTTGTCAAACGGAGCTGAAGAGAAATCTCAAGAAAAAGTACCAGAGTGTGTTTGAAGGAATACAAAAGCAAGGCAGCTCTGCTCTGCTGGAGAAGATCTACACAGAGGTCTACATCACAGAGGGAGGAAGTGGGAAAGTAAATGAGGAGCATGAAGTCAGGCAGATTGAGTCCAAATCCAAGAGACCAGCTGAACAGGAGACCCCAATCAAATGCACAGACATCTTTAAGCCCTTACCTGGCCAAGACAAACCAATCAGAAGTGTCATCACAAAGGGCGTAGCTGGCATTGGCAAAACTGTCTCAGCTCAGAAGTACATCCTGGACTGGGCTGAGAGGAAAGAAAACCAGGATATCCACTTCATATTTCCACTGCCTTTTAGGGAGCTCAACAGCATGAAACACAAACAGCTCTCTTTGATGGATCTTCTTCACCACTTTTTCTCAGAAATAAAGCAGCTAACTTTTCCCAGCCAGGGGAAGTACAACGTGTTGTTTATCTTTGACGGTCTGGATGAATGTCGACTCACGCTA
Source organism: Sardina pilchardus (assembly GCF_963854185.1). Lineage (NCBI taxonomy): Eukaryota > Metazoa > Chordata > Actinopteri > Clupeiformes > Clupeidae > Sardina > Sardina pilchardus. The sequence continues at coordinate 31,065,595 of NC_085009.1, read as the reverse complement.
GACTTTCAGAAAAATGAAATTTTGACTGAAGTGACAAAGGTCGCTTCATTGGATGTTCTGCTGACAAATCTCATCAAGGGTAATCTGCTTCGCTCTGCTCTCCTTTGGATAACCTCTCGACCAGCAGCAGCTAATCTAATTCCTCCTGAGTGTGTCGACCGGGTCACAGAAGTACAAGGGTTCAGCGACACTCAGAAGGAGGAGTACTTCAGGAAGAGGATCAGTGATCGGAATCTTGCCAGGAAAGTCATTTCTCACATTAAATCATCAAAAAGCCTCCACATTATGTGCCACATTCCAGTGTTTTGCTGGATTGCTGCTACTGTTATTGAATTTATTCTTAAGACTGAAGGAAATAAGCAAGTTCCAAAGACTTTGACAGAGATGTACACGTATTTCCTGATATTTCAAACCAAGCAGAGGAGTCTGAAATTTGAAGGAGTTTATGACACAGACCCACAGTGGAACCAGGCTAGTCTCCTTACTCTTGGAAAGTTGGCCTACGAGCAGCTGAAGAAGGGCAACCTAATCTTTTATGAAGACGACCTGAGAGAGAGTGGAATTGATGTCAGAGAGGCAGCAGTACACTGTGGCATCTGCACCCAGATCTTTCAAGAAGAGTCAGGCCTTCATCAGGAAAAGGTGTACTGCTTTGTGCATCTGAGCATCCAGGAGTACCTTGCCGCGCTTCACGTTCTTCTGATGTTAATTACAGAAGGGAAAGACCTAATGTCCTCACAGAAACCCTCCAGAGCAGCGAAAAAGAGAAGAGTGCATGCATCCATGAGCACGTTACTGAAGAGAGCTGTGGACAAGGCTTTGGAACATGAAGATGGCCGCTTTGATCTGTTCCTCCGTTTCCTTCTTGGCCTCTCTCTGAAATCCAACCAGAGACTCTTGAAAGGCCTGATAAAGGGAGTACAATATGAAAGCAAAGAGGAAATAGGCAGGTACATAAAGACAAAGATCAGGGAGATACCATCATCAGAAAGAGTTCTCAACCTCTTCCACTGTCTGAATGAAGTCAATGATCACTCCTTAGTGGAGGAGGTCCAGAGCTTCCTGAGTGCAGGGACACTTTCTGCAGCCAAACTCTCATCCACACAGTGGTCAGCTCTTGTGTTTGTGCTTCTGACATCAGAAGAAAAGCTGGATGTGTTTGATTTGAAGAAGTACAGCAGGTCTGATGAATGTCTCCTAAGGCTGCAGCCAGTAGTGGAGGAATCCCAAAAGGCTCTGTGAGTAGGATATCAATAGCTATGGGCGGAAATGTGTGTGTGTGTGTGTGTGTGTGTGTGTGTGTGTGTGTGTAATTTAAGCTGATGTTAAGTATGAATCAGAAGCACAAGAACACTAATGCACTTATGGTCTCAGTTATGATATCAAAGTTCTTTCTAGAGAGTCTGTTAACTGGTGGAATGTTTTCCCCTTAAGGCTCAACAGTTGTGGGCTCACTGAGAGGAGCTGTGCAGGTCTGGCATCTGTCCTCACCAAAGCGTCTTCAAAACTGAAACATCTGGACCTCAATGACAACAGTATTGGAGATATTGGGGTCCAAGAACTATGTAGTGGACTGGGTAACCCAAACTGTGCACTGGAGACACTCAGGTAAGACATTTTAGTATTCCATAATGATCAGTTTTGTGGCTTCATTTATGCAGTGTGGTGCATGTGGGGATGTAGCCTCAGTAGGCTGACAAAGCTGTCTCTCTACAGCCTGAATAAGTGCAGTATTGGAGAGGAAGGCTTCAGAGCTCTTGCATCAGCACTGAGATCAAACCCCTCACACATGAGAGAGCTGCAGCTGAGTGAGAATGAAGCAGGAGACTCAGGAGTGAAGCATGTTTCTTCTCTTCTGGAGGATCCCAACTGTAAACTGGAGACACTACAGTGAGTATCACAAGACCAAATACTGAATTTGACAGTGACAGCTACACCACTGAGTCAGTCAATCACTCTCTCACTCATTTACGCGATCACTCACACACTATAACATTATAACACAAAAACACACACACACACACACACACACACACACACACACACACACACACACACACACACACACACAGTTATGTGGCTTTATTTAAATGATCATGTATTTGTTTGGGTTTGTGTGTGTGTGGGGGGGGTTATCATCATATAACAGTAATGTTGCAGATGGCACATTATATGTTCACACAACATTGTCAGGTTGATGTAAATTCTCAAAGTCAACAACACTGGCATATTTAAGTGTTGTACTTGGAAAACTATATATTATTTTCTGGTGCATTGACTACATTCTTTCCTTCTAGACTCTTTGACTGTAGTATCACAGAGAAGGGCTATGCTAGTCTGGCTTCAGCCCTGAGGTTAAATCCCAAATACCTCAGAGAGCTTGATCTCAGAGGAAATGATCCAGGGAAATCTGGAGTCAAACTGCTTTTAGACCTAAAGGAGGATCCACCGTGTACACTGAGAAATATCCAGTAAGTATATTTCTGGAAGAACAGTGTACCGTCCAGTTGTGTGTCAATGATAATAAAATATCTCCCATGTGAAGCCTTTGATAAAAAGCTGGTGAAACTTCAGACTGTGGGCTGTTGATTGTCTTGTGGTGGAGACACCTTGTGTGGAGATTCAGTCTCTACTAGCAGACATGAACATGGTATTTGAAGAGACCAGATGAGATAAGGTGCTGCAGAGAAAACTGAACCTGTGAGATTTAAAGCTGCAGCACCAAGTCAAGCAGATAAATGAATTAGACACACACACACACACACACACACACACACACACACACACACACACACACACACACACACACACAAACACACACACGAGTAAATGGGTAGCAATACACCCTTTCCTGAAAACAGCATATGCAGTACAGTAGGTCATAATTTAATAATTACTGGATAGTCTGACTTGCCAAAAGTCTTTGTGTCTTTCTATGCCCACATCAGTGTTGTTTATGTCAGGTGAGATGAAAGGTGTGTTGTCCTCCTTATGTGTGCAGGTTCCTGAAGAGTAGTGCTGCTGAGGAAGCCTGTGCTGCTGTGGCTTCAGCTGTGGGTTCAAACCCCTTACTCATGACTCAGCTGGATCTGAGTGAGCGCATACCAGGAGTCTTGGGAGTGACTCAGCTGTGTGCTTTACTGCAGGATCCACACTGCACACTGCAGACATTACGGTTAGTGGTTGTTGTTGCATTCACTTCACATAAAACAGCTGGGGTTAAAGGTGGTGTTGCTGATGTTGATACAAAATCAATCATCATTGTTTTCTTAATCACATCAACATAAATAGACTATTCCATGTCCTTTCTTTTGCCATATAGAAGTGCAGTTTTGTGAAATTTACACAGTGTAGTGTATCATTGTAAGATGCTCTGATGTATATCAGTGATGATAATGCAGCTGTAGCAGCAGCTGCTGTAAGGGGGGTGAGTGATGAATCTGATGTGTATCAGTGATGATAATGCAGCTGTAGCAGCAGCTGCTGTAAGGGGGGTGAGTGATGAATCTGATGTGTATCAGTGATGATAATGCAGCTGTAGCAGCAGCTGTAAAGGGGGGTGAGTGATGAATCTGATGTGTATCAGTGATGATAATGCAGCTGTAGCAGCAGCTGTAAAGGGGGGTGAGTGATGAATCTGATGTGTATCAGTGATGATAATGCAGCTGTAGCAAGCAGCAGCTGTAAAGGGGGGTGAGTGATGAATCTGATGTGTATCAGTGATGATAATGCAGCTGTAGCAGCAGCTGTAAAGGGGGGTGAGTGATGAATCTGATGTGTATCAGTGATGATAATGCAGCTGTAGCAGCAGCTGTAAAGGGGGGTGAGTGATGAATCTGATGTGTATCAGTGATGATAATGCAGCTGTAGCAGCAGCTGTAAAGGGGGGTGAGTGATGAATCTCACTGAATGGAAATAAGATTTGATTTCTTGAGATGACATCACATTTAAAAACTGCTGAATGTACAGTATATGCTACTTCATGTCGTGGCAGTAGTCTTTGCAGCACACACAAGAACACGCAAGCGCTCACACACACACACACACACACACACACACACACACACACACATGCAGACAGTGGCGGCGCTAGAGATTTGTTTCTGGCAGTAAAAACCAATAATACATTCTGACTGCGAAATACACCATTTCAACACAGTTTTCTGAGGGACAGACATACCAACAGAGAAAACACAGAGCTGTAGCACCCCCTAGCTACCTCCTGGCACCGCCCATGAACACACACACACACACACACACACACACACACACACACACACACACTCACACACGACGCACATACACACACACACACACACACACACACACACACACACACACACACACACACAGAGTATTGTAAATGTGACAGAAATGTTGATTGTCCAAAAGGAAATGAAGATGAAGTATTTCTCCTACTTCTCTCTACAGCCTGTATGGCTGTAGTATTGGAGAGGAAGGCTTCAGAGCTCTTGCATCAGCACTGAGATCAAACCCCTCACACATGAGAGAGCTGCAGTTGAGTGGGAATAAAGCAGGAGACTCAGGAGTGAAGCATCTTTCTTCTCTTCTGGAGGATCCCAACTGTAAACTGGATAAACTACAGTGAGTATCACAAGACCAAATACTGAATTTGACAGTGACAGCTACACCACTGAGTCAGTCAATCACTCTCACTCATTTACGCAATCACTCACACTATAACATTATAACACAAAACACACACACAAAACACACACACAACACACACACACACACACACACACACACACACACACACACACACACACACACACACACACACACACACACACACACACACACACACACACACACACACACACACACACACACACACACACAGTTATGTGGCTTTAATTAAATGATCATGTATTTGTTTGTGTGTGTGTGTGGGGGGGGAGTTATCATCATATATGTCAGTTTGATGTAAATTCTCAAAGTCTATCGTAAACAACACTGGTACATTTAAGTGTTGTACTTGGAAAACTATATATTATTTTCTGGTGCATTGACTCAATCCTTTCCTTCTAGGCTCTCTGACTGCAGTATCACAGAGAAGGGCTATGCTAGTCTGGCTTCAGCCCTGAGGTTAAATCCCAAATACCTCAGAGAGCTTGATCTCAGAGGAAATGATCCAGGGAAATCTGGAGTCAAACTGCTTTTAGACCTAAAGGAGGATCCACAGTGTACTCTGAGAAATGTCCAGTAAGTATATTTCTGGAAGAACAGTGTACCGTCCAGTTGTGTGTCAATGATTATCAAAAGCTTCACATGGAGATATGTTATTAAGATTGTGAAACTTCAGACTGTGTGCCGTTGACTTGTGGTGGAACACCTTGTGTAGAGATTCAGTCTCTACTATCCAGACATGAACATGGTATTTGAAGAGACCAGATAAGATAAGGTGCTGCAGAGAAAACTGAACCTGTGAGATTTAAAGCTGCAGCACCAGGCCAAGCAGATAAATGAGTTACACACACACACACACACACACACACACACACACACACAAAAGAGTAGCATACATAATGCACTCTTTCTGACAACAGCATATGTAGCAGTCGTCATTTCATTATTACTCGATTGTCTGACTTGCCAAAAGTCTTTGTGTCTTTCTATGCCCACATCAGTGATGATTATGTCAGGTGAGATGAAAGGTGTGTTGTCCTCCTTATGTGTCCAGGTTCCTGAAGAGTAGTGCTGCTGAGGAAGCCTGTGCTGCTGTGGCTTCAGCTGTGGGTTCAAACCCCTTACTCATGACTCAGCTGGATCTGAGTAAGCGCATACCAGGAGTCTTGGGAGTGACTCAGCTGTGTGCTTTACTGCAGGATCCCCACTGCACACTGCAGACATTATGGTTAGTTGTTGTTGTTGCATTCACTTCACATAAAACAGCTGGGGTTAAAGGTGGTGTTGCTGATGTTGATACAAAATCAATCATCATTGTTTCACATCAACATAAATAGACTATTCCATGTCCTTTCTTTTGCCATATAGAAGTGCAGTTTTGTGAAATTTACACAGTGTAGTGTGTTCACTACAGTAAGGCTGTTTCATTGTAAGATGCTCTGATGTATATCAGTGATGATAATGCAGCTGTAGCAGCAGCTGTAAAGGGGGGTGAGTGATGAATCTGATGTGTATCAGTGATGATAATGCAGCTGTAGCAGCAGCTGTAAAGGGGGGTGAGTGATGAATCTGATGTGTATCAGTGATGATAATGCAGCTGTAGCAGCAGCTGTAAAGGGGGCTGAGTGATGAATCTGATGTGTATCAGTGATGATAATGCAGCTGTAGCAGCAGCTGTAAAGGGGGGTGAGTGATGAATCTGATGTGTATCAGTGATGATAATGCAGCTGTAGCAGCAGCTGTAAAGGGGGGTGAGTGATGAATCTGATGTGTATCAGTGATGATAATGCAGCTGTAGCAGCAGCTGTAAAGGGGGGTGAGTGATGAATCTGATGTGTATCAGTGATGATAATGCAGCTGTAAAGGGGGGTGAGTGATGAATCTCACTGAATGGAAATAAGATTTGTTTTCATGAGATGACCTCACAATTAAAAACTGCTGAATGTACACTATATGCTACTTCACGTCGTTGGCAGTAGTCTTTGCAGCACACACAAGAACACGCACGCGCTCACACATACACACACACACACACACACACACACACACACACACACACACACATGCAGACAGTGGCGGCGCTAGAGATTTGTTTCTGACAGTAAAAACCAATAATACATTCTGACTGCGAAATACACCATTTCAAGAAAGTTTTCTGAGGGACAGACATACCAACAGAGAAAACACAGAGCTGTGGCCCCCCCAGCTACCTCCTGGCACCGCCCATGAACACACACACACATGCGCACACACACACACACACACACACACACACACACACACACACACACACACACACACACACACACACACACACACACACACACACACACACACACACACACACAAACATACACGACGCACACACACACACACACACACACACACACACGCACACACACATACAGGATGCACACAGTATTGTAAATGTGACAGTAATGTTGATTGTCCTAAAGGAAATGAAGATGAAGTATTTCTCCTACTTCTCTCTACAGCCTGGATAACTGCAGTATTGGAGAGGAAGGCTTCAGAGCTCTTGCATCAGCACTGAGATCAAACCCCTCACACATGAGAGAGCTGCAGCTGAGTGGGAATAAAGCAGGAGACTCAGGAGTGAAGCATCTTTCTTCTCTTCTGGAGGATCCCAACTGTAAACTGGAGAAACTAGGGTGAGTATCACAAGACCAAATAACACACACACACACACACACACACACACACACACACCATTACACACTCCACACACACTCCACACACACTCCACACACATATACACACACACACACACACACACACACACACACACACACTCCATTACACATTCCACACACACTCCACACACACTCCACACACACTCCATACACACTCTATACACACTCCATGCACACTCTATACACACTCCATACACACTCCACACACACTCCACACACAAACACACTCCATACACACTCCACACACACTCCACACACACTCCACACACACTCCATACACACTCCATACACACTCCATACACACTCCATACACACTCCATACACACTCCACACACACTCCATTACACACTCCACACACACTCTATACACACTATGTACACACTTTCTAAAACGGATAGTTCCGGTCCTTGATTGTGATTGGCTGAATCGCGTTCGATGCCGTTGTAAATATCATGATAAACTCACACCTTGACCGCATTTCGTTCTATAGTAATGCGCTAGCACAAAACTAGCAGTGGCTGCGTCTTGTTGTTGCATGGCAACCATTCATAAGGAGGGAATATATTTCTTGGCGGAAGAAAGATTATCTATGAATATATCGTTACATTGCCGTTGCTGTGCCTTCGTTTCATGAAATCTTGCTAGATCGACGTAGTTACCGTTTTAGAAAAGCAATAAGCCACTCGAGTCCGTGGGTTATACTGTATAATCGAACAGCTAAGGGGGTTTTAGGCACTCCGCTTCGCGTCGTGCCTAACAACGCCCCTTAGCTGTTCGATTATACAGTATAACCCACGGCCTCTCGGGGCTTATTGCTTAACTATACACACTCCACACACACTCAATACATACACACTCCATTACACACTCCATACACACTCCACACACACTCCACACACACTCCACACACACTCCACACACACTCCACACACACTCCACACACACTCCATACACACTCTATACACACTCCATGCACACTCTATACACACTCTATACACACTCCATACACACTCCACACACACTCCACACACAAACACACTCCACACACACTCCACACACACTCCACACACACTCCATACACACTCCATACACACTCCACACACACTCCACACACACTCCATACACACTCCATACACACTCCATACACACTCCACACACACTCCATTACACACTCCACACACACTCTATACACACTATGTACACACTCTACACACACTCTATACACACTCCACACACACTCAATACATACACACTCCATTACACACTCCATACACACTCCATACACACTCCATACACACTCCACACACACTCCACACACATTCCACACACACTCCACACACTCTCCACACACACTCCACACACACACACCATACACACTCCATACACACCCCAAACACACTCCATTACACACTCCATACACACTCCATACACACCCCATACACACTCCATACACACTCCATTACACACTCCATACACACTCCATACACAACCCATACACACTCCATACACACTCCATACACACTGCATTCACACTCCATACACACTCCATACACACTCCATACACACTCCATACACACTGCATAGCACAATCTATATACACATTTTAATGTTGTCCCAGGTAATAACTGCTGCCCTCTTTGTTTAGACGACACAATCACAACACACACACACACACACACACACACACACACACAAAGTGTATTGTAAATGTGACAGTAATGTTGATTGTCCTAAAGGAAATGAAGATGAAGTATTTCTCCTACTTCTCTCTACAGCCTGAGGTACTGCAGTATTGGAGAGGAAGGCTTCAGAGCTCTTGCATCAGCACTGAGATCAAACCCCTCACACATGAGAGAGCTGCAGCTGAGTGGGAATGAAGCAGGAGACTCAGGAGTGAAGCATCTTTCTTCTCTTCTGGAGGATCCCAACTGTAAACTGGAGAAACTAAAGTGAGTATCACAAGACCAAATCACACACACACACACACACACACACACACATACACACACACACACACACACACACACACACACACACACACACACACACACACACACAGGCACATACACACGCACACACGCACACACACACACACACGAGCACACACACACACACACACACACACACACACACACACACACACACACACACACACACACACACACACACCACTGACTCATTTCACTCATTACACCATGTCATTTCATGTAACTTATTTAGTTTAATGCTATACACACTCCACATACACTCTATACACACTCCATACACACTCTATACACACTCCATACACACTCTATACACACTCCATACACACTCCACACACACTCCACACACACTCCACACACACTCCACACACACTCCACACACACTCCATACACACTCTATACACACACTCCACACACACTCCACACACACTCCATACACACTCCATACACACTCCACACACACTCTATACACACACTCATTTATTTAGTTTAATGTTATACACACTCCATTACACACTCCACACACACTCCATACACGCTCCACACACACTCCACACACACTCCATACACACTCCACACACACTCTATACACACTCCACACACACTCCATACACACTCAATACATACACACTCCATACACACTCCATACACACTCCATTACACACTCCACACACACTCCATACACACTCCATACACACTCCACACACATTCCACACACACTCCATACACACTCCACACACACTCCATACACATTCCATACACACTCCATACACACTCAACACACACTCCACACACACTCCATACACACTCCACACACACTCCACACACACTCCATACACACTCCATACACACTCCACACACTCCATACACACTCCATACACACTCCACACACACAAATATATCAGCAATGTTGAGTGTCCAAAAGGAAATGAAGATGAAGTATTTCTCCTACTTCTCTCTACAGCCTGTATTACTGCAGTATTGGAGAGGAAGGCTTCAGAGCTCTTGCATCAGCACTGAGATCAAACCCCTCACACATGAGAGAGCTGAAGCTGAGTGAGAATGAAGCAGGAGACTCAGGAGTGAAGCATCTTTCTTCTCTTCTGGAGGATCCCAACTGTAAACTGGAGAAACTAAAGTGAGTATCACAAGACCAAATCACACACACACACACACACACACACACACACATACACACACACACACACACACACACACACCACTGACTCGTTTCACTCATTACACCATGTCATTTCATGTAATTTATTTAGTTTAATGTTATACACACTCCATTACACACTCCATACACACTCCATACACGCTCCATACACGCTCCACACACACTCCACACACACTCCATACACACTCCATACACGCTCCACACACACTCCACACACACTCCATACACACTCCACACACACTCCATACACACTCCACACACACTCTATACACACTCAACACACACTCCATACACACTCAATACATATACACTCCATACACACTCCATACACACTCCATTACACACTCCATACACACTCCATACACACTCCATACACACTCCATACACACTGCATAACACAATCTATATACACATTTTAATGTTGTCCCAGGTAATAACTGCTGCCCTCTTTGTTTAGACGACACAATCGCAACACACACACACACACACACACACACACACACACACACACACACACACACACACACACACACACACACACACACACACACACACACACAAAGTGTATTGTAAATGTGTCAGTAATGTTGATTGTCCTAAAAGAAATGAAGATGAAGTATTTCTCCTACTTCTCTCTACAGCCTGGTTAACTGCAGTATTGGAGAGGAAGGCTTCAGAGCTCTTGCATCAGCAACTGAGATCAAACCCCTCACACATGAGAGAGCTGCAGCTGAGTGGGAATGAAGCAGGAGACTCAGGAGTGAAGCATCTTTCTTCTCTTCTGGAGGATCCCAACTGTAAACTGGAGACACTAGAGTGAGTATCACAAGACCAAATAACACACACACACACACACACACACACACACACACACACACACACACACACACACACACACACACACACACACACACACTGACTCATTTCACTCATTACACCATGTCATTTCATGTAATTTATTTAGTTTAATGTTATACACACTCCATTACACACTCCATACACACTCTATACACACTCCACACACACACACTCCATACACACTCTATACACACACACCACACACACTCCACACACACTCCATACACACTCCACAAACACTCCACACACACTCCATACACACTCCATTACACACTCCACACACACTCCATTACACACTCCACACACACTCCATACGCACTCCATACGCACTCCATACACACTCCATTACACACTCCATACACACTCCATACACACTCCATACACACTCCACACACACTCCATACACACTCCACACACTCCATACACACTCCATACATACTCCCCACACACTGCATACACACCCCATACACACTCCATACACACTCCATACACACTCCATACACACTCCATTACACACTCCATACACACTCCACACACACTCCATACACACTCCATACACACTCCATACACACTCTATACACCCTCCATTACACACTCCATACACACTGCATAACACAATCTATATACACATTTCAATGTTGTCCCAGGTAATAGCTGCTGCCCTCTTTGTTTAGACGACACAATCACAACACACACACACACACACACACACACACACACACACACACACACACACACACACACACACACACACACACACACACACACACACACACACACACACACACACACACACGTAATAACTGGTTCCCCCTTTGGTCTGTGTATGTCCTTCAGCTGATCTGATTAAGTGTTTCCTTCTTTCTCCTACAGCCTGTGGAACTGCAATATAAGAGATGAAGGTTTCAGAGCTTTAGCATCAGCACTGAGATCAAACCCATCACCCCTCAGAGAGCTCGATCTGAATGGGAATGATCCTGGACCCTCAACACAGCAGCTGTTCTCTGAACTGAAGAAACATCCAAACTGTAAACATATAGAAATAGATGGACCCTAATGAGTCCATCCTGTTGTGTTCCACCTGAATCATGTTTTTACACTGTGCATAACTAAGTGTTGCAGCACATTCATGTGTGAAGTTATATGTTTTAAAGTGACTTATGTAAATATGAAAATTGTGAGTAGTATTGTATAAGGAATGTTTTCAATAAAAACACATGGTGACATGTTAAGTAAATTGGTAAGCATTGTTAATCATTTATTAGGCTGTGTGTGGGGTTGCCCACGGTGATCTGGGTGCTGTGTGTGGGGTTGCCACGGTGATCTGGGTGCTGTATGTGGGGTTGCCACGGTGATCTGGGTGCTGTGGGCGCAGGGTGCCCACCAATGGGACCAGAGCTGGGTGATGCCCTCCATCCTGGACCCGCTGCACACACACACACACACACACACACACACACACACACAGGGTGCCCACCAATGGGACCAGAGCTGAGTGATGCCCTCCATCCTGGACCCACTGCACACACACACACACACACACACACACACACACACACACACACACACACACTGTGTACACACACACACTCACACACACTCACACACTCTCTCTCTCTCTCTCTCTCTCTCTCTCTCTCTCTCTCTGTAAAGCTCTGTATGGCTTTAACATTGCCCGCTTTGTGCATGGTCTATTCTGTCCTTAAAACGCCCCTAAACGTTCATTTTTAAAAATGTGCAGCTCACCGAGTCCTTACTGGTCTTCAACGATCTTCTATAGCAAGTTTAGCAGC
>NC_085009.1:31019918-31047418 GCF_963854185.1 Sardina pilchardus | reverse complement strand
TGCTGCTGGAGCCCTACGCTGTTGTGAAGACTGCCTTGGCTGCGCCGGATGTCTGTTGGGTTTGTGGTCCCGGAGCCCTACGCTGTTGTGAAGACTGCCTTGGCTGCGCCGGATGTCTGTTGGGTTTGTGCTGCTGTGCTGGGACCTACGCTGTTGTGAGGACTGCCTTGGCTGCACCGGATGTCTGTTGGGTTTGTGCTGCTGGGACCTGGGCCCTTAATTATTGAAACGTTGGCCACTAGGTGACATGTAATTGAATTACATGCAAACATCTTACATTTATTTGATTCCACTTTACAAGTCAAGTTACATTAGGAATCAAATCTCCTGAATAATCCAGTAGATTAAAGCAGTTCAGCAACCTACATCATGAATGCAGGGTCAAGGGTTTAATATATAGCATAACTATAGCTGCTGATATGGAACAGTGTTTCACTAGCTGCTTGGCCTTAGTTTTATATACTGTAGCCCCCCAACGCAAAGTCCATGCTCCACCAACCTACAGTATGTACTGTACATGACCTAGGCCTTTGCATCCTAGTTGGCCTTTGCATCCTAGATTCCCAATGGCAGAAATCAATGGCTGTTTTTTGTTAAAAAATGTCCGTTGTGTTTGCAATTCCAGAGAAGGTGTTTGCAGCTGAATTAAACCATTCAGAGTGGACAGTGGTGTGTTTGTAGATCTGTTCTCCCTCTCTGCACGGGATCTGAGCAGCTATGAGGTCCACCAGTCTGTCATGTCTGGTGATATACAACCCTTTAAGAGAGCTACAGCTGTTCATGATGTGGGCTACTGACCCCAGATGCTGGGGGGGGGGGGGGGGGGGGGTCATGCAGCATGCAAAAGGGTGAATGATTGGAGGGAAACCACAGCGCTAGGTTGTACTTTGTGGGGAGAACCTGAAGGCGGGCTTTTACACAGAAGGTGAGGATCTCTTCTCCGATGGGGCCATTACTGTAGATGGTGTGTGACACGGAGTGGTCTGCACAGGGCAGTTTTGCCAACTTTCCCTGGAGTTTTAAATTGGACCAGTACTCCATGCTTTGCACAAACACACTCACACACTGACATACAGACATATACACATGCCTTCACCCTCCTGAATACACCCAAACACACCCAAACACCTGTACTCACACTCACCTGTGCACACATATACTGTACACCCACACACATACGCACACACATGCACACGACACGCTCATACATAAAAGTTGCAGTAAGGGATGGAGTAGGAGATAATTGGAAACAAATTGACTGATTGAATGTGATTTATTTTGGTGGAGAACTAAGCGGTAGTCATATTTTGTATATCTAGTATGATTATTATCATTTGAACTATGCCCATTCATCACACCTCTTGTGCAGTAGAAATGAAGCACAGACTCCCTGTCCCAGACTAATGTTCAATCTTAAAAGATTGAGCTTAGCACAGTGATTGCCAGACTAGTGAATCATTGCAGCGCCTCCAGAATGTGTTGGTAGCCTATACAAATTATTTTGTACTGTAGCCTGCATACCTTGATTACGATGAGGTCTGTGGAGAAGCCGCCACTGCATATAAATTCTAAGATAAATAGCGCTACTTAGTGGTGAGAAAATAACAAGTGCGAGAGAGGAATAGAGATTTAGAAGCGAAAGTAACAAGTTACAGAACGCTCGGAATACCAGGAAGGAATACCTGGAAGGAAGACGGCAATACCCTGCTCAACAAGTAAAGCGTTTAATGTAGCCTAGGTTATGAAACATGGTCATTGTCAGTTTATCTGCGAGGTGAGGCTGCTAACGAACCTAAAACATATAGGCTAACACATTATTTTCTTCTTATCGGGACATTGGTAGGCTACAGTAGCCTATCTTAGTATTTCCAATGGCGCAGAACAGGACGAACTAAAGGTGGGTGTTGAACTTAATCTATGGATAAATCATCAACAGTGTTGCACTAACGTGTTTAAAACGTGTGCAAAAAGAGTGTATTTGATAAATGAGCTAAGATTGAACATGTACAACTTTTGTGTTTCCTGACCTTGGCGCCCAGGCTTAATCATGTGCCCGTTCCACAGGTAGCCTGTTGTTTGGATATGAGGAAACCATTTAGCGCACAGGTGAATAGGCCTAGCCTCCATTTTAGGCTGAATAGGCTCACAGGTCCATTGTGCAGAAGCTTTAAGTAAGATAATTCAAAACAACTGCCCCGCTTTCTTGTCATTTGGTGGGAATGTGTGCCCCCAATGATGGATGGACATTATGGATGATTTTTTTGCTAGCGTCACTAGATGCGTCATAAGTGGCAACTAAGTGCGCTCTCCAAGTGAATGGTACTTTATTACAGGCCTATAAGAATAGTAGTAGATTACTTTATTAATAATAGAAACGACACATTCTTTTGCGCTGTATGTATGTGCACGTTAGATTGAATTAGATGAAACGTTATCGTAATTATACGGAGAGACAACTAAAAGCAGCGTCTAACCAGACGTTAAAAAAGCAGTAGGCCTAAAGTGCAAAGTACATTTCAAGTGCAAAGTACATTTCAAGGAATGATTTACGTGCAATATGAACAGATAGTGCAGTAGGTATGTAAGTATGGCTAAGTAGGCTACAGTAATTATATGTGCAGTATACTAATAGTGTAGCATTTAATATGAGAAGGGGAGATTTGTTATGAGTTACCATGGTGATGACTGGTGTGATTGAGGTTCCGGTGTGAGAGTGCGTGTGTGGGATTGTTGTTAGTTGTGGTGAGCCGCCATTAAACGGAGAGCTTGTTGTCTCCTCCAAAAGAAGTATCGTATCAGTGTATGTTCTTAAGTGAGCCTTACCTCGGACGCTACATTGGTGACAGCGGTGTTTAAAAGGACTCGTGTTTTTCTTTCGAACTTTTTCCGGATTAATCGGAACACTGACAGATATTTTGTCATGGACAGCTTCAGCTACAGAACTTACCGCGACCACCGCGACTGGGATGAGGATGCAGTTAAGTTCAGTGCATCGCAACGCGCTGACACTGACGTGCTCAGTAGCAATATGAAGATTGAACTCCCCCCTCCCTTCAAGGGCGACGGCACGAAGTCGTTTGCAACATGGAGCAAGCAGTTTGAAGCAGCCGTGCGGGCGCACACAAGGGGAGGTACGGGAGCACGCTATTTTGCTACTCTTACTACACTGCTACCAACTAGATTGGATGGGGCTGCATTTATTCTGTGGGACAGTTTACCATCTGATGTTCAAGGTGACTATGAGAGTGCAAAAGAAAGGCTATTGGATGCCTTTGGACAGAAACAATTTATTCTTTATTTCCAAACATGTCTGAATGCTCGCCCCAGGAATGCAAATGAAAGTTTAGAGGTGTATGCAGCCGAAATCTCAAGACTGGTGCTGGAGGCGTTTCCAGAGTATGATAAAGTTGCAAAAGATGGGGAAAAATTCCGCCGTTTTCTTGCAGGCCTTGACCCGGCCTTACAGACTAAGTGTCACGAGATGGGGGCCAGTAATTTAGAGGAGGCCATGGCAATTGCAGCACGCTGTGAGCGGGCAAGGCAGGCTCTGTGTGTGAATGCACAGGTTCCCCAAATGACCCCTCTGCATACCAATGTTTCAGCTTTGGATTCTGTTGACCGCAATTCTACAATGTCAGCCGGACTCCTGAGTGCGGTCGAACGTCTGTCTTTGAAAGTGGACAATCTACAGACAGAGTTGCGGGACATTAAAGGCAGTAGCCGCAGGGCAGGATACGACAGACCAGACACTTACCGTGCCAGGGGCAATGATCAACGTAGTCTCTCTCCATATCGATCATCACGCGGAGGCTGCAGGTGTGACTGTGGGGAGTATGGCTGTTGTTCAGCGGCTGCTGATTTCAATTCGAGGGGGCGTTCTCCACAGCGTTGGGGCAATTCACAGGCCCAGCGCTGGTCATCTCAGGAGAGGTTGGATGCTCGGACGACAGCAGCTGGACCCTGGACATCTCGTGACACGGAGGGGAATTCCAGACGGGGGGTTAGGTTTCTGTCCCCGGGGCGCCGCTCTCCCTCCCCTGCACATACAAGACGAGAACAGGAAAACTGCTAGTGACTGGCGTCGTGGCCCAGACGCCAGTTTTGCCTGTGGAGGGCCATCGCCACAATCCTGTTGACATGTCTGCTACTTTCCCTTCTAATAGTCAGACTTGTGGCGACCCTGTTAAGCACACGTCATATGTTAGAGGACTCATTGAGGGTTACGAGGTCACAGTTCTAATGGACACAGGTTCCAGTGTGTCACTGATCACAGACAGTTTCAGAATGTCTATCCCCTCACTCCGCAGACGTGTTTTGAATAAGCAGTACATACTAGCTAGGGCTGTCAATGGGCAACTATTAGACACACTGGGGACTCTGTCGCTGTCTATACATATGGGTAACGAGTGCTGGGAACAAGTGGTACATGTTGTACGTGACGCCACACAGAATGTGTTGCTGGGCTGGGACTTTTTGTGTCACCATCATGCCATTCTAGATATAGCCCAGGGCTCAATTCAGTTGAGAAACATTATCATTCCCCTGATGCGTACCAGTGACTTTGTCCCTGATTGTTGCAATGTTTCTGTTTCCACTGTTGTTACTGTACCTCCTCTCAGTGAGATGATTGTGGCAGTGCACTTAGAGACATCAGACAATACAGGGGCCCCTGTGTGCTCATATGTGGGCTACCTGGAACCTGAAATACGAGATAATAAGCAGCTGGTGATGGCCCGTACTGTTGCCCAGGTCAGTAATTGTAGGACTGTGGCCCGGCTGCTCAACCCCACCGAACAGACATTGACACTCCATCCGGGATCACACCTTGGCCTGTGCTATCATGTCAATGAAAGTGACCTTGCCACTCCAGTGGACGTGCGACAGTGCAGTGCAGCGGCTCCCTTTTTGCCTGATTTGTCTGATTCGCCTCTCACACCACAACAGAGGCAGAAGTTGGAGTCTTTGTTGCAGGCGCGCCAGGAGGTGTTCCGACCGGGACGCACACAACAAATAGCACGTGGCCCTATCAAGCACTACATCCGCACTGGCGACCATCCACCAGTTAAACAACGTGCCTACCGCACAGCTCCTGAGAAAAGGCGGGAAATTGACAGGCAGGTGCAGATTCTCTTGGAGGATGGGGTGATAGAGGAGAGCTGTAGTCCCTGGTCATCTCCTATAATTCTCGTGAAGAAAAAGAACAATTCATGGAGGTTTTGCGTGGATTATAGGAGGCTTAACTCTGTCACCATCAAAGACTCCCACCCTCTGCCGCGCATCGACGATACCTTGGATGCGTTGTCGGGAGCTACATGGTTTAGTACGCTTGATTTTTCGGACGGCTACTGGCAGGTGGAGGTAGCAGAAGAAGATCGTGAAAAGACGGCTTTCACAACGGGCCGTGGATTATACCAGTTCTGTTCCATGCCCATGGGTCTTACCAACGCTCCCGCTACGTTCCAGCGTTTTATGGAGCTGGTGTTGAAAGGCCTCCCCTGGAACATCTGCATGGTTTATTTGGACGATATACTTCTATACAGCCGCTCTTTTTGTGACCATCTTGCACACCTGGATGAGGTCCTTAAGAGGATAGAGGAAGCTGGACTGAGGCTGAATGCAAGGAAGTGCCACCTGGCCCGGGATCATGTTGTGTTTCTTGGCCATGTGATCTCACATGAAGGGCTACGCCCTGATCCACGCAACATCAAAAAGGTGCAGTCATGGCCTGTCCCACGGTCAGCAACGGAGGTACGTGCATTTCTTGGACTGAGCTCATACTACAGGAGGTTCATCCAGGGCTTTGCACAACGAGCTGCCCCACTTAACCATTTGATGGGCAAAGACGTGCCTTTTCAGTGGACGCCAGAGTGCCAGGCTTCATTTGACTTTTTGCGCGATGCCCTTTGCTCGGAACCAGTGATGGCTCATCCAGACTTTTCGCTGCCATTCGCATTATATACAGATGCATCCCAGGTGGCAGTGGGTGCTGTATTGGCTCAGAAGTCAGATGATGTTGAGAGAGTGGTGGGCTTTGCTAGTCACTCCCTCACAGCAGCAGAGCGGAAATGGTCTACCTTTGATAGAGAAATGTGGGCCATTGTGTGGGCTGTGCGTCACTTCAGACATTACCTGGGGCTTCAGTCGTTCACAATTATAACTGACCATAGGCCCCTGCTTGGACTACGACGTCTCTCCCTGGCTAATGACAGAACAGGACGGCGCACCAGGTGGGCCCTGGAACTTGACCCTTATGACTGGGAGATAGTTCATAAAGAGGGTTCACGACATGCGAATGCAGACGCCCTGTCTCGCCGACGGTCCTCGGATGATGACATTGATGCTGCCAGTCAGGCCCCTCCCATGAACATACATGTTGCAACGCAAACTGATGTTGCCAGCGGTGTTCCTGCTGTGTGTATAGTAGACACTCCTCTTCAGGTTCCTGTCAGTCCATTGGCAGGTGAGCAGCCTTCCCAGCCAGAGTCTGACACTGAACCAGACCACCGTATGCTGTACTCCTTGTCTCAGGATGGCACCTCAATCGAAGACATGCAGAGAAATGACACTGATATCAGCGTGGTGATGTCATGGGTGGAGAGTGGCCAAAGACCCCTGAGGTGGAAGGTGAAAAAGGCCCCTCTGACAGTGAGGCGGTTGTGGAGTGAGTTCCCAGCTCTTACCTTGGTTGATGGACTGCTATGCCGCATGCTGGAGCAACCTGGGGTTGGGCAGATAGCACAAACAGTCATTCCAGCTGCACTGGTCCCAGAGCTCCTGAGGCAGCTGCATGGAGGCCCACTTGTGGGTCATCTGGCCTTTGAAAAGGTCCTGGCACGAGCACGGCGTATGTGTTTTTGGCCTAGCATGCACCGTGACATACGGAAGTGGTGTGAGGAGTGCTATGCATGCCAGAGGAGGAAGTCACCTGTTCCTAAATACCAGGCACCTTTGATGAGCTCGCAGGCAGTAAGACCTTTCCAGCGGGTGGCTGCGGACATTTTAGAGCTGCCTGTGACATCACGGGGAAACAGATATATGCTGGCTGTAGAAGACTATTATACCAAATATGTCAACTTGTATGCCATCCCTGACCAGACAGCACTGACAGTGGCCTCTTGTCTGTTTAATGAATATGTTATGGAACATGGAGTAATGGAGACATTGCATACAGATATGGGGAGGCAGTTTGAGTCTGAGCTAGTCAGGAACATGTGTCAGCTACTGGGCATAAAAAAGACTCGCACTACGCCATACAACCCTCGCTCAGATGGCATGGTCGAAAGACTGAATCGAACTGTAATTGACCAGTTGGCAAAGACCCTTCTCTCCTGTGAAGGGGAGTGGGACTCTTTTCTGAAACAGGTCGCTTTTGCCTACAACACTAGTGTGCATGCCAGCACAGGGTTCACCCCTTTCTTCCTCACCCATGGCAGAGAAGCGAGGATCCCAGCTGATGTGCTCCTTGGTCCTCCGACAGGGACAGGCTGGGGAAATGCTTGCCCAGCGAGTTTTGCTGCCTCCCTCAGGGCAGGATTGGAAACTGCTTTCAAGAGAGCCACAGACAATGCGACTGTGGCACAGGAGCGTCAGAAGGCCCACTATGATGTTCACATGAGACACCGTCCATATGACGTTGGAGACCTTGTGTGGCTACACGACCCTACAGAGAGCCGTCTCAAGTTGGCTCCTCATTGGAAGGGGCCCTACAGAGTGCAGGGACGTTTGGATGTCTCGGGTGAAGTTGGTGTCACCTACGAACTGGCAAGTCCATTAGAGGGTAACTCTCCCCGTGTGAGGGCTCATTATAACCGACTGCGCCCATACACCTTACCGTGGCCTGTCTCTCCCAGGGGCCTACCTGTGGCTGCTGGCCCCCCAGCATCTCCTGTGGATGACCTGGAGAGCACCAGCACAGCCCTCCCGGAGCATGTGGAAGATCTGGATCCTGACCAACCTGCTGTGAGTGGCGGGTTTTCATCGCCTGCTGATGAGAGGACCTCAAGAGCTGGAAGAGTTCTCCAACTCCCGCAGCGACTAAGGGACTTCGTCATGGACTGACATCACGACGGGACACACATGCACGTGCTCTCTCTCTCTCTCTCTCTCTCTCTCTCTCTCTCTCTCTCTCTCTCTCTCTCTCTCAACCCACCCTCTTGCTTGTTCTGTTACACAATACTCAGGGCAGAATGTTTTGATCTGTTTTATTGTAGCTTTAAGGGGCGGGGCAAGTTCAGTGTGATGTGTAGTGATGTGTAACTGCTTTGGAGTTATTATATCGTGGATGTGAGTTTATGACAGGATGTGTGTTTTTTTTTTTCTCACTCTGTCTTTCTTCAATTTTGTTCTTTCTTAAGAAACGAGGACGTTCCTTTTTGATGGGGGGGAAGAATGTAGCATTTAATATGAGAAGGGGAGATTTGTTATGAGTTACCATGGTGATGACTGGTGTGATTGAGGTTCCGGTGTGAGAGTGCGTGTGTGGGATTGTTGTTAGTTGTGGTGAGCCGCCATTAAACGGAGAGCTTGTTGTCTCCTCCAAAAGAAGTATCGTATCAGTGTATGTTCTTAAGTGAGCCTTACCTCGGACGCTACAATAGTAGCATTACAAGAGCAGTATACAAATGAAGTGTGCAGTATGATCAAAACAGATATGTACAGTTGACTACTAGTATAGTCTACAGTAAGGATTAGCAGTATTAACAGTGGCATTATATGAGCATAAATACAGTATGTATGTTTAATATGAACACTATAGCCATACACTAGCCTATGTACAGCTGACTAACTCTGTGGTTTTCTTTTATACATAGGTAGGCCTACTGAATAGAAACAAAGTAATGCCTGTCTTCTAGGTAAGACTTGAACCACTGAAGGACAACACAGTTTTCTAATCTGTCAAGCAATATTTTGCTTAACTAAAGGGCAGTTATGATGTTGGTGAAAGCCTGACTGGCCGGTAAGTACAGTATTGATTTGGTTTAAGCCTACAATGTCCTATTTGCATATAAAGGGGAGGTTTGATAACTGCAGTCTTAAGTGCTGCAGGGATGTGAGAGAGAGAACGGTTCACAATTTGCAAAAGCTCAAATGCCAAACAGTTGAAAACACTTTTAAAGAAGCTTGTAAGCAGAGCGTTATGACAACAGGTAGATGAACTTGAAAGTTGCAGCACAGTTTTTTCAAGGGTTTGACCATCAACATTTGTCTAGGCCTAAGTGGTTAGACTAAGTAGATTTTATATTATGTGATTGCATGGCAGGGTGGATCTTGAGGTAGCTCTGTTGGGGAACTTGTTAACTTATCAACAATGGCAAACAGAGCACAGTTACTAATGTGTTAATATTGTTAAAATTGATTAAATAGAATGCCTGGCCCTACGTAACTTGAAGATATCATAGTTAATCTGAAGCTTAGTCTTTCTCCATTTACGTTCAGTTTTCCTACATTCTCTCTTCTGATTGGCTACTGTTGTGATATTCCTCCATGGTGCTTGGGGTTTACTGGACGTCCTTTTAATAACCTTGGCAGGTGTTAGAGTCAAGGACCCTGAGCATGTTAGAGCTAAATTGAGTAAGATGGTCTTCTAGGTGGTATCATAGAGCTATGGCTTCCATCAAAAGAGTGCTGCTGTTCTCATTAATTAGTTGTGCTGATTTGATGGTTCTACTGTAAAATGCACTGTGATAGTTCATAGGAACATTGACACTGATCTTTTACAGTTCAACCATGAAGTGTTTATATTAACAGTTCTACCATGACCGATTGTGATGTGTACATGATAACTGATGAGTGATAATGGATTACATTGCATTCTCATATGTCATATATAATGTAGGGTGTGGTTTGACTGTTACCATAGATATCATGTGGTCTGTAACTACTTGTTGCCATACTTGTTGCTGTTGTTCAAGACAGCTGTGCATAATAACATGTCTACCCTGCTGTCTGCTATTCATATGTGATGTGTGCTGTCTTTAGGGGTTATGTTTCTTGTATTGTAGGTTGTCATGGCGAGATTCATTTGAATGATATGAGTGGCTGAAACATGGAAAAATTGGACAACACAAAACAGGACGACACTCAAAGGTACACTGCTTAGCACATAATAAATTATGTGTCTTGAAGAAGTTGCAAATCAGCATCTTTCTAATAGTTTAAAGGTGTTTCTATCCAAATGTGAGGGCTGAACATTCACACCCAAAAATGAAATACTGGTAGTCTACTTGCAAAAGTAGCAAAACAAATCATTGATGATTACTTAATTAGTTATTGGTTGAAGGCATTGCAAGTTGCTGATGAATCACTACATTAGCATACTTGTCGATCTGTGTGCATATACTGTATATACAGTAGATGTGGGTATTTGTGCTATAAAGAGCATCCCAGCTCTATATGGGAAACAGCATATTTTTGTCACAGACTTCATTTTTACACCACAGCTCACTCCATCATGAGAGGCCTCCATCACCTGTGCCCACTTGTGTGTCCATGAAGAGTAACAAGTCAGAGAGTCGCTTCATAAACTTCCAACATGATGATGTCACAGATGGATCAAGGCAAGTCCTTAAAACAGACCAGGAATCAGACGCTGGCTTTATTTCCCCTGGGAAAGACTCAGCTATTGGATGGGATCTCCATCATGTATGACTCTTTGTGCTTCTGTTTAGATCAGTGGTCAGGAACATTTTAGGCCATAAATACCAAGTATGTGTTTCCCCTTTTCCCTTAAGAGCCACAATAGTTTATTTGATGCGTTTACTATACTCCACTTTCACTGACAATATGGCTGACAGCAAAAGTTGTGCAGCAAGAAGGGCAAAATGTGGGCCTATGTGATGACACAGTCACAGACTATTATCTGCTTTGACTGTGAGGCGTTGTACAAGTATGGTGGACATAGTACAGGTACATCAAATCAAACCTGATTCATTCATTCATGCCGTGGGTCGGTTCCACAGTCTAACAAGCCTGACACACAAACGCCCTCAAATCAGCCCTTAGTATCAGCATTTCTGAAATATAAGGTGCCACTGACCGCATAATCTAAACTAAATCAAACAGGATGGTCTTCAATATGTAGGATGCAGATACAGTATGCGTATTATAATGCTAATTCCAACTTAGATACAGATAGATTTTTGGTTCAGATCATCAAGATCAGAAGTTTAGGCATCAGGCAGATATCAGTGTTTTACAAATGCTTGCATGCACAACTAATGGAAGTCTATTTGTGGTTTGTTTTGCCCTAAATACTCAGTGGTGAAATGGAAGAATGCAAACCAGATACTGTCAGTGACAAGTATACCCAGAAGAAACTCAAGCGCATATTCCAGGTCTGGATGCAGCTATATCATGCTGCACTGATATACACACTTTGACAAAATGACATTCACAATGACATTTGACATTCACAATGCAGAACAATAATAATATGGAAGCTGGGTATTGTAGTGCAAACTATAACCAGATATTTGTACACCAGGTGCTTGAGGAGAAGATCATCACCTTTGTGAAGAATGAGCTGAAGAGATTCAAGAAGATTGTGAGTCCAGATTACCAAGAGAAGTCTGAAGGTAAAGAGCAGGATGAGACTAATGCCAGAGAAGGGGCTCTTAAGATGGCACTGCACTTCCTGAGGAACATGAAGCAGAATAGTATTGCTGACAAACTGCAAGAAAGTAAGACATGTTCCCTTAATTGCATTTCCTATGGTTTTGATCAATAAAAAAGAGAGCTACATCAGAGAAACAGAAAATAATTTCAATTTTATCATAGAGTATTGCACATGTCTCATGGTGCTTCACAGAGTGTTAAACAAACAGAGAGAGTCCATGAGTAACAGTAGTGAGGAAAAACTCCTTAGAATTGGAGATACATACAGTATAGGAAGAAACCTCGGACAGATCCACGACTCAAGGGCCCAACCCATTTGCCTAGGGTCAGTTGTAGTACAATAAGGTCATTTTTAGTGTCATAAAGTCAAATAGTCCAGTGTAGGGAATACATTTGTCTTAGAAATTGACTTAGAAAGCTATTTCTGATGTCAGTGTTTATGCATTGTATGTAGATATGTAGATATGTATTTCCATCTGAATTGAACATCAATAAGGCACTAAAAGGCATGGTGTAAAAGACACATTGGACATTTTCTTTAGTATTGGTGGCTGGCTAACATTATTTTGTTTTTGACATGATTTATGCTTTTCTGTAGTTGAACTTTGTGTAGTGTGGCAGACTGAATTGAAGAAAAATCTCAAGAACAAGTACCAGAGTGTGTTTGAAGGAATGCCCAAGCAAGGGAGCTCTGCTCTGCTGGAAAAGATCTACACAGAGGTTTACATCACAGAGGGAGGAAGTGGAAAAGTAAATGAGGAGCATGAAGTCAGGCAGATTGAGTCCATTTCCAAGAGACCAGCTGGACAGGAGACACCAATCAAATGCAGAGATATCTTTAAGCCCCTGCCTGGCCAAGACAAACCAATCAGAAGTGTCATCACAAAGGGAGTAGCTGGCATTGGCAAAACTGTCTCAGTTCAGAAGTACATCCTGGACTGGGCTGAAGGAAAAGAAAACCAAGATGTCCACTTCATCTTTCCACTGCCTTTTAGGGAGCTAAACCGCATGAAAGATAAACAGCTCTCTTTGATGGATCTTCTTCACCACTTTTTCTCAGAAATTAAGCAGTTAACCTTTCCCAGCCAGGGGAAGTACAAAGTGTTGTTCATCTTTGACGGTCTGGATGAGTGCCGACTCCAGCTAGACTTTCAGAAAAATGACATTTTGACTGAAATGACGAATGTCACTTCATTGGATGTTCTGCTGACAAATCTCATCAAAGGTGATCTGCTTCGCTCTGCTCTCGTTTGGATCACCTCTCGACCAGCAGCAGCCAATCAAATCCCTCCTGAGTGTGTTGACCGGGTCACAGAAGTACAAGGGTTCAGCGACGCTCAGAAGGAGGAGTACTTCAGGAAGAGGATCAGTGATGAGAATCTTGCCAGCAAAGTTGTCACTCACATAGAATCATCAAGAAGCCTCCACATTATGTGCCACATACCAGTGTTTTGCTGGATTGCAGCTACTGTTATTGAACGTATTCTTAAGACTGAAGGAGATAAGCAAGTTCCAAAGACTTTGACAGAGATGTACACGTATTTCCTTGTTTTTCAAACCAAGCAGAGGAGTCTGAAGTTTGAAGGAGTTTATGACACAGATCCACAGTGGAACCAGGCTAGTCTCCTCGCTCTAGGAAAGTTGGCCTACGAGCAGCTGAACAAGGGCAACCTGATCTTTTATGAAGACGACCTGAGAGAGAGTGGTATTGATGTCAGAGAGGCAGCAGTACACTGTGGCATCTGCACCCAGATCTTTCAGGAGGAGTCAGGCCTTCATCAGGAAAAGTTGTACTGCTTTGTGCATCTGAGCATCCAGGAGTACCTTGCAGCTCTGTATGTGATCCTGATGTTAATAACTGAGGGGAAAGATCTCATGTCCCCACAGCAACCCCCCAGAACAATGTTTCAACGTCTGAAATGGAAAACGGGCAAACCCATGACCACCTTACAGAAGAGTGCAGTGGACAAAGCAATGGAACATGAAGATGGGCGCTTTGATCTGTTCCTCCGTTTCCTTCTTGGCTTCTCTCTGGAATCCAACCAGAGACTCTTGAGAGGCCTAATAAAGGAAGCACACCATGAAAGCAAAGAAGAAATAGGCAGGTACATTAAGACAAAGATCAGGGAGATGCCATCATCAGAAAGAGTTCTCAACCTCTTCCACTGTCTGAATGAAGTCAATGATCACTCCTTAGTGGAGGAGGTCCAGAGCTTCCTGAGTGCAGGGACACTTTCAGCTGCCAAACTCTCATCCACACAGTGGTCAGCTCTTGTGTTTGTGCTTCTGACGTCAGCAGAAAAGCTGGATGTGTTTGATTTGAAGAAGTACAGCAGGTCTAATGAATGTCTCCTAAGGCTGCAGCCAGTGGTGGAGGAATCCCAAAAGGCTCTGTGAGTAGGATAGCAATAGCTATGGGCAGAAATGTAAATGGGGGATATTTACATTTATATTAAGTGTGATTCAGAAGCATAGCAACACTAATGCTCTTTTGATATCAAAGTCCTTTAGAGAGTCTGTTAACTGATGGAATGTTTTCCCCTTAAGGCTCAACAGTTGTGGGCTCACTGAGAGGAGCTGTGCAGGTCTGGCATCTGTCCTCACCAAAGCGTCTTCAAAGCTGAAACATCTGGACCTCAATGACAACAGTATTGGAGATAATGGTGTCCAAGAATTGTGTAGTGGACTGGGTAACCCAAACTGTGCACTGGAGACACTCAGGTAAGACATTTCAGTATCCGGTATCTAGCTTCATTTGTGCAGTATGATGCATGTGTGCAGTGTGTGGGCAGGGCATAGGGGGATGTGGGGAGTTCTTACAGTATCACCATAGCAGCAGTGATGTTGGAAATGGCAGTCTGGTGGGATTGTGCCCTTCTGTATTGACACCTCACAAACACCACACACATTAACTCATTCACATTGAAAGGATTACTAATAAGTCAGGAGTAAAAGTGTTGTTGTGATGTTGTCTAGTGTGTGTGTGTGTGTGTGTGTGCGCGTGTGTGTGTGTGTGGGGGGAGGGGTCTTATCATCACATGCTGTTGTCCAGTGTATGTATGTAATTCATTCCTTCTAGGCTCTCTGACTGCAGTATCACAGAGAAGGGCTATGCTAGTCTGGCTTCAGCCCTGAGGTTAAATCCCAATCACCTGAGAGAGCTTGATCTCAGTGGAAATGATCCAGGGAAATCTGGAGTCAAGCTGCTTTTAGACCTGAAGGAGGATCCACAGTGTACACTGAGAAATGTCCAGTAAGTATATTTCTGGAAGAACAGTGGACAGTTCAGTTGTGTATCAAAGATCGTCAAATGCTTCATATGGATATATTTCATCAAGCTGGTGAAGTTTCAGACTGCTTGCAGTTGACTTTGTTGTGGTGGAGACACCTTCTGTTGAGATTCAGTTGGTCTTTAATGAATATGATATTTGAAGAGACCAGATGAGCTTAGGTCCTGCAGAATCTGTGAGATTTAAAGCTGCAGCACCAGGCCAAGCAGATAAAATAATAACACACATAAATGGGTAGCAATGCACCCTTTTCCCTGAAAAGAACACATGTAGCAGCTCATCATTTCATTATTACTCGATTGTCTGTCTCGCCAAAGTCTTTAAGTCCTTCTATGACCACATCAGTGTTGTTTATGTCAGGTGAGATGAAAGGTGTGTTGTCCTCCTTATGTGTCCAGGTTCCTGAAGAGTAGTGCTGCTGAGGAAGCCTGTGCTGCTGTGGCTTCAGCTGTGGGTTCAAACCCCTTACTCATGACTCAGCTGGATCTGAGTGAGCGCATACCAGGAGCCTTGGGAGTGACTCAGCTGTGTGCTTTACTGCAGGATCCCCACTGCACACTGCAGACATTACGGTTAGTAGATGTTGGTGCATTCACTTCACATAAAACAGCTGGGGTTGAAGGTGGTGTTGCTGATGTTGATACAAAATCATCTCCTGCATGTACAGTATATACTACTTCTTCTTCAGTTGACGGTACTCTTTGAAATATGTTCAACACACGCACACACACACACACACACACACACACACACACACACACCCCACTGATCCACCCACTCAATCACTCCTTAATTTACCTTAGTCACTCACTCCCACACAATCACAACACACACACACACACACACACACACCACTGATTCACTCACTCAGTCACTCCTCCATTAAGTCTCTCACTTAGACACAACCACAACACCCCCCCCCCCCCACACACACACACACAAACAGTATTGTAAATTTGACAGTAATGTTGATTGTCCAAAAGGAAATGAAGATGAAGTATTTATCCTACTTCTCTCTACAGCCTGTCAAACTGCAGTCAAGTCAAGTTTATTTAAATAGCACATTTCATACACAGAGGTCATTCAATGTGCTTTACATAAACAAAAAACAAACAGTAATTATAGCAGATAGGCAAAGAGTAATAGTAATAATAATAATGATAATAATAATAATAATAATAAGGATCACAATAGAAAATAAAAAGAAAGCATAAATCAAGATAAAATCAATAAAGAATAAATAACATAAGAGACTCAAGGTGGAATAATTAAAAGACAGTGAGCAGAAAGCATCTGAGAACAATTTTGTCTTAAATTTAGATTTAAGACGAAGGATTCAGAGCTCTTGCAACTACAGTAGCCTATCTAGTATGTGTTTCCTGGTGCATTGACTAAATAATAATTTCCTTCTAGGCTCTCTGACTGCAGTATCACAGAGAAGGGCTATGCTAGTCTGGCTTCAGCCCTGAGGGTAAATCCCAAACACCTCAGAGATCTTGATCTCAGAGGAAATAATCCAGGGAAATCTGGAGTCAAACTGCTTTTAGACCTGAAGGAGGATCCACAGTGTGCACTGAGAAATGTCCAGTAAGTATATTTCTGGAAGAGCAGTGGACAGTCCAGTTGTGTATCAAAGGTTGTCAAATGCTTCACATGGATATATCAAGCTTGTTAAGATTCAGACTGCTTGCTGTTGACTTTGTTGTGGTGGAGACACCTTCTGTAGAGATTCAGTTGGTCTTTAATGAATATGATATTTGAAGAGACAAGATGAGCTTAGGTCCTGCAGAGAAAACTGAACCTATAAGATTTAAAGCTGCAGCACCAGGCCAAACAGATCAAATAATAACACACACATAAATGGGTAGCAATGCACCCTTTTCCCTGAAAACAGCACATGTGGCAGCTCATCATTTCATTATTACTCGATTGTCTGACTTGCCAAAAGTCTTTGTGTCTTTCTATGCCCACATCAGTGTTGTTTATGTCAGGTGAGATGAAAGGTGTGTTGTCCTCCTTATTTGTCCAGGTTCCTGAAGAGTTGTGCTGCTGAGGAAGCCTGTGCTGCTGTGGCTTCAGCTGTGGGTTCAAACCCCTTACTCATGACTCAGCTGGATCTGAGTGAGCACATACCAGGAGTCTTGGGAGTGACTCAGCTGTGTGCTTTACTGCAGGATCCTCACTGCACACTGCAGACATTACGGTTAGTGGTTGTTGTTGCATTCACTTCACATAAAACAGCTGGGGTTAAAGGTGGTGTTGCTGATGGTGTTACAAAATCAATCATCATTGTTTTCTTAATCACATCAACATAAATAGACTATTCCATGTCCTTTCTTTTGCCATATAGAAGTACAGTTTTGTGAAATGTACACAGTGCTGTGTGTTCAGTACAGTGAGGCTGTTTCATTGTAAGATGCTCTGATGTGTATCAGTGATGATAATGCAGCTGTAGCAGCAGCTGTAAAGGGGGGTGAGTGATGAATCTGATGTGTATCAGTGATGATAATGCAGCTGTAGCAGCAGCTGTAAAGGGGGGTGAGTGATGAATCTGATGTGTATCAGTGATGATAATGCAGCTGTAGCAGCAGCTGTAAAGGGGGGTGAGTGATGAATCTGATGTGTATCAGTGATGATAATGCAGCTGTAGCAGCAGCTGTAAAGGGGGGTGAGTGATGAATCTGATGTGTATCAGTGATGATAATGCAGCTGTAGCAGCAGCTGTAAAGGGGGGTGAGTGATGAATCTGATGTGTATCAGTGATGATAATGCAGCTGTAGCAGCAGCTTTAAAGGGGGGTGAGTGATGAATCTGATGTGTATCAGTGATGATAATGCAGCTGTAGCAGCAGCTGTAAAGGGGGGTGAGTGATGAATCTGATGTGTATCAGTGATGATAATGCAGCTGTAGCAGCAGCTGTAAAGGGGGGTGAGTGATGAATCTGATGTGTATCAGTGATGATAATGCAGCTGTAGCAGCAGCTGTAAAGGGGGGTGAGTGATGAATCTGATGTGTATCAGTGATGATAATGCAGCTGTAGCAGCAGCTGTAAAGGGGGGTGAGTGATGAATCTGATGTGTATCAGTGATGATAATGCAGCTGTAGCAGCAGCTGTAAAGGGGGGTGAGTGATGAATCTGATGTGTATCAGTGATGATAATGCAGCTGTAGCAGCAGCTGTAAAGGGGGGTGAGTGATGAATCTGATGTGTATCAGTGATGATAATGCAGCTGTAGCAGCAGCTGTAAAGGGGGGTGAGTGATGAATCTGATGTGTATCAGTGATGATAATGCAGCTGTAGCAGCAGCTGTAAAGGGGGGTGAGTGATGAATCTGATGTGTATCAGTGATGATAATGCAGCTGTAGCAGCAGCTGTAAAGGGGGGTGAGTGATGAATCTGATGTGTATCAGTGATGATATTGCAGCTGTAGCAGCAGCTGTAAAGGGGGGTGAGTGATGAATCTGATGTGTATCAGTGATGATAATGCAGCTGTAGCAGCAGCTGTAAAGGGGGGTGAGTGATGAATCTGATGTGTATCAGTGATGATAATGCAGCTGTAGCAGCAGCTGTAAAGGGGGGTGAGTGATGAATCTGATGTGTATCAGTGATGATAATGCAGCTGTAGCAGCAGCTGTAAAGGGGGGTGAGTGATGAATCTGATGTGTATCAGTGATGATAATGCAGCTGTAGCAGCAGCTGTAAAGGGGGGTGAGTGATGAATCTGATGTGTATCAGTGATGATAATGCAGCTGTAGCAGCAGCTGTAAAGGGGGGTGAGTGATGAATCTGATGTGTATCAGTGATGATAATGCAGCTGTAGCAGCAGCTGTAAAGGGGGGTGAGTGATGAATCTGATGTGTATCAGTGATGATAATGCAGCTGTAGCAGCAGCTGTAAAGGGGGGTGAGTGATGAATCTGATGTGTATCAGTGATGATAATGCAGCTGTAGCAGCAGCTGTAAAGGGGGGTGAGTGATGAATCTGATGTGTATCAGTGATGATAATGCAGCTGTAGCAGCAGCTGTAAAGGGGGGTGAGTGATGAATCTGATGTGTATCAGTGATGATAATGCAGCTGTAGCAGCAGCTGTAAAGGGGGGTGAGTGATGAATCTGATGTGTATCAGTGATGATAATGCAGCTGTAGCAACAGCTGTAAAGGGGGGTGAGTGATGAATCTGATGTGTATCAGTGATGATAATGCAGCTGTAGCAGCAGCTGTAAAGGGGGGTGAGTGATGAATCTGATGTGTATCAGTGATGATAATGCAGCTGTAGCAGCAGCTGTAAAGGGGGGTGAGTGGTGAATCTGATGTGTATCAGTGATGATAATGCAGCTGTAGCAGCAGCTGTAAAGGGGGGTGAGTGATGAATCTGATGTGTATCAGTGATGATAATGCAGCTGTAGCAGCAGCTGTAAAGGGGGGTGAGTGATGAATCTGATGTGTATCAGTGATGATAATGCAGCTGTAAAGGGGGGTGAGTGATGAATCTGATGTGTATCAGTGATGATAATGCAGCTGTAGCAGCAGCTCCTGGCACCGCCCATGAAAACACACACACACACACACACACATACACACACACGACGCACACATGCACACACACACACACACACACACACACACACACACACACACACACACACACACACACACACACACACACAAACACACACATACACACACACGACGCACACATGCACACACACACACACACACACACACACACACACACACACACACACACACACACACACACACACACACACACTCAAACTAAATGTGACAGTAATGTTGATTGTCCAAAAGGAAATGAAGATGAAGTATTTCTCCTACTTCTCTCTACAGCCTGTATTGCTGCAGTATTGGAGAGGAAGGCTTCAGAGCTCTTGCATCAGCACTGAGATCAAACCCCTCACACATGAGAGAGCTGCAGCTGAGTTGGAATAAAGCAGGAGACTCAGGAGTGAAGCATGTTTCTCCTCTTCTGGAGGATCCCAACTGTAAACTGGAGAAACTACAGTGAGTATCACCAGACCAAATACTGAGTTGCTATCAGTGCATTTGACGTTGTGTTTTATCTCTTTTTCTCACACGAACACACACACACACACACACACACACACACACACACACACACACACCACTGAGTCAGTCAGTTACTGTCTCTCTCACTCAATTTTGTGATCTCTCACATTGTAACATTACGACACCATAGCACTATAGCACACACACACACACACACACTCACACACACACACACAAAACAAACACACACGCAAAGAGTATTGTAAATGTGACAGTAATGTTGATTGTCCTAAAGGAAATGAAGATGAAGTATTTCTCCTACTTCTCTCTACAGCCTGGTTAACTGCAGTATTGGAGAGGAAGGCTTCAGAGCTCTTGCATCAGCACTGAGATCAAACCCCTCACACATGAGAGAGCTGCAGCTGAGTGAGAATGAAGCAGCAGGAGACTCAGGAGTGAAGCATCTTTCTTCTCTTCTGGAGGATCCCAACTGTAAACTGGAGAAACTACAGTGAGTATCACAAGACCAAATAACACACACACACACACACACACACACACACACACACACACACACACACACACACACACAAACACACACACACACACACACACACACACACACACACAGACACTCCATTACACACTCCATTACACACTCCATACACACTCCACGCACACTGCACTCACACTCCATACACACTCCATACACACTCTTTACACACTCCATACACACTCCACACACACTCCATTACACACTCCATACACACTCCATACACACTCCACACACACTCCATTACACACTCCACACACACTCTATACACACTCTATACACACTCCACACACACTCCACACACACTCCATACACACTCCATTACACACTCCACACACTCTCCACACACACTCCATACACACTCCATTACACACTCCACACACACTCCACACACACTCCATACACACTCCATTACACACTCCATACACACTCCACACACACTCCACACACACTGCATATCACAATCTATATACACATTTTAATGTTGTCCCAGGTAATACTGCTGCCCTCTTTGTTTAGACGACACAATCACAACACACACACACACACACACACACACACACACACACACACACAAAGTGTATTGTAAATTTGACTGTAATGTTGATTTTCCAGAAGGAAATGAAGTATTTCTCCTACTTCTCTCTACAGCCTGGATAACTGCAGTATTGGAGAGGAAGGCTTCAGAGCTCTTGCATCAGCACTGAGATCAAACCCCTCACACATGAGAGAGCTGCAGCTGAGTGAGAATAGAGCAGCAGGAGACTCAGGAGTGAAGCATCTTTCTTCTCTTCTGGAGGATCCCAACTGTAAACTGGAGACACTACAGTGAGTATCACAAGACCAAATCACACACACACACACACACACACACACACACACACACACACACACACACACACACACACACACACACACACACACGCCACTGACTAATTTCACTCATTACACCATGTAATTTCATGTAATTTATTTAGTTTAATGTTATACACACTCCATACACACTCTATACACACTCCACACACACTCCACACACACTCCATTACACACTCCATACGCACTCAATACACACCCCATACACACTCAATACATACTCACTCCATTATTCACTCCACACACACTCCATACACACTCCATACACACTCCACACACACTCCATTACACACTCCACACACACTCCACACACACTCCACACACACTCCATACACACCCCATACACACTCCATACACATTCCATTACACACTCCATACACACTCCATACACACTCCATACTCACTCCACACACACTCCATACACACTCCACACACACTCCATACACACTCCATACACACTCCATACACACTCCATACACACTGCATACACACTCCACACACACTCCACACACACTCCATACACACTCCATACACACTCCACACACACTCCACACACACTCCACACACACTCCATACACACTCCATACACACACCATACACACTCCATACACACCCCTTACACACTCCATACACACTCCATTACACACTCCATACACATTGCATACACACTCCACACACACTCCATACACACTCCATACACACTGCATACACACTCCATACACACTCCACACACACTCCATTACACACTCCACACACACTCCA
The DNA here is from genome assembly GCF_963854185.1 of Sardina pilchardus. Lineage (NCBI taxonomy): Eukaryota > Metazoa > Chordata > Actinopteri > Clupeiformes > Clupeidae > Sardina > Sardina pilchardus. The sequence goes on along the minus strand of NC_085009.1, from coordinate 31,025,300 downwards.
CACACACTCCACACACACTCCATACACACCCCATACACACTCCATACACATTCCATTACACACTCCATACACACTCCACACACACTCCATACTCACTCCACACACACTCCATACACACTCCACACACACTCCATACACACTCCATACACACTGCATACACACTCCACACACACTCCACACACACTCCACACACACTCCATACACACTCCACACACACTCCACACACACTCCACACACACTCCATACACACTCCACACACACACCATACACACTCCATACACACCCCTTACACACTCCATACACACTCCATTACACACTCCATACACATTGCATACACACTCCACACACACTCCATACACACTCCATACACACTGCATAACACAATCTATATACACATTTTAATGTTGTCCCAGGTAATAACTGCTGCCCTCTTTGTTTAGACGACACAATCACAACACACACACACACACACACACACACACACACACACACACACACACACAGAGGTAATAACTGCTTGCCTCGTTGGTCTGTGTGTGTCCTTCAGCTGATCTGAGTAAGTGTTTCCTTCTTTCTCCTACAGCCTGTATGGCTGCAGTATAAGAGATGAAGGTTTCAGAGCTTTAGCATCAGCACTGAGATCAAACCCATCAGCCCTCAGAGAGCTCAATCTGTGGGGGAATCAGCCTGGACACACACACACACACACACACACACACACACACACACAAAGTGTATTGTAAATGTGTCAGTAATGTTGATTGTCCAAAAGGAAATGAAGATGAAGTATTTCTCCTACTTCTCTCTACAGCCTGTCATGCTGCAGTATTGGAGAGGAAGGCTTCAGAGCTCTTGCATCAGCACTGAGATCAAACCCCTCACACATGAGAGAGCTGCAGCTGGGTGGGAATGAAGCAGGAGACTCAGGAGTGAAGCATCTTTCTTCTCTTCTGGAGGATCCCAACTGTAAACTGGAGAAACTACAGTGAGTATCACAAGACCACATAACACACACACACACACACACACACACACACACACACACACACACACACACACACACACACACACACACACACACACACACACACACACACACACACACACACACACACACACACACACACCACTGACTCATTTCACTCATTACCAGTGTTGGTCATCTTACTTTTAAAAAGTAATTAGTTACCGTTACAAATTACTTCTGCCAAAAAGTAATTGAGTTAGTAACTCAGTTACCTCACTGTAAAAGTAATTAGTTACTCAGCAAAGTAACTGACGTTAATTTTTATGTTATATAACATCTTTAACGTCATACATATTTATTATAGCCTAACTGATTGAAGAATAAAACCAATTATTCGGTACAATTAGTGGGTGGAAGTCAGAACGTGCGCATGGCATCCGCCCACCCAGCCCAGGCCCGGGGTGGCTATCGGGAGATGCGGGAGGATTCCCGGTGGGCCGTTAACGTTTTGGGCCAGTCTGATTATTGTGAGCTTAAATATATTGTTTCTGACGATTCGTTGCGCTCTCGTGGCACTTCAGCAGCCAGGGCTGCGCGGTCGCGGCCGCCCCTTACTCGCAGTTTCCCAAATATTAACAAAGTAGCACTCACAAAACTGTTCGGAAGTCGCAGCAAGTCTATATTTGCAATCTACAGGAGTAAATGAACAACCCCTTCTCCAGTTGAACGGCCCTGACGAAATGTAGGCTATGCAGCAGAGACGTGTAATAGGCTAATGATTAATTTTACTGTAAGGTAACCCCCGATATCAGAAGCCCTCAAAAATAAAATAGGCTATCTTTAAAATGTATAGGGTCCTCCTTTGAAAATAACCTTCAGTTTCAGTGAAGTAGCCCTGTCAAGAAACTATAGAAATCCGACAGACAGAGAAAGTGCACATTTACTTGTCACTATTATGCCTATAAGCTATCGTGGGAAGTTCGCTACGTGCAAATGAAATGGCTTGGATTTGGTGAGTAGCCTATTCAAGTCTTTTTTCCCCTCCTGAAGTTGGAAGTGTGCCTTTAATGAAATTATTTCCATATTCCACTCTGATGTACAGTATCTTGGTTGCTATGCCTAGTCTGTCAAGGGTGATTAGGCTAATATAGCCTACATTTATTTATAGCTCAGGGGAGGGTATTCCATGATCCTATCCAGTGAACTCGCTTCATTCAGCCAAATTGTAGTAACGCGACGCTTTAAATTCTCAGTAACGATAACGGCGTTGCAACGATGAGAAAAGTAATTAATTAGATTACTTCGTTACTGACAAAGTAGCGCCGTTAGTAACGGCGTTATACTTAAACGCCGTTACTACCAACACTGCTCATTACACCATGTCATTTCATGTACTTTATTTAGTTTAATGTTATACACGCTCCACACACACTCTATACAAACTCCACACACACTCCACGCACACTCCATACACACTCCACACACACTCCATACACACTCCACACACACTCCACACACACTCCATACACACTCCATTACACACTCCATACACACTCCATACACACTGCACACACACTCCATTACACACTCCATACACACTGCATACACACTCCATACACCCCATTACACACTCCATACACACTCTATACACACTCCACACACACTCCATTACACACTCCACACAGACTCCATACACACTCCATACACCCCATTACACACTCCACACACACTCCATACACACTCCACACACACTCCACACACACTCCATACACACTCCATACACACTCCATACATACACACTCTATACACACTCCATACACACTGCATACACACTCCATACATACTCCATACACACTGCATACACACTCCATACACACTCCATACACACTGCATACACACTCCACACACACTCCATACACATTCCTTACACACTGCATACACACTCCATACACACTGCATACACACTCCACACACACTCCATACACATTCCTTACACACTGCATACACACTCCATACACACTGCATACACACACACTCCATTGCACACTACATACACACTCCATAACACAATCTATATACACATTTTAATGTTGTCCCAGGTAATAACTGCTGCCCTCTTTTTTTAGACTACACACACACACACACACACACACACACACACACACACACACACACACACAGACACACACACACACACACACACACAGGTAATAACTGCTTCCCCCTTTTGTCTGTGTGTGTCCTTCAGCTGATCTGATGAAGTGTTTCCTTCATTCTCTTACAGCCTGCAGTGGTGCAGTATAACAGATGAAGGTTTCAGAGCTTTAGCATCAGCACTGAGATCAAACCCATCAGCCCTCAGAGAGCTCAATCTGTGGTGTAATCATCCTGGACCCTCAGCACAGCAGCTGCTCTCTGAACTGAAGACACATCCAAACTGTAAACATCTACGAATACTAGGACCCTAATGAGTCCATCCTGTTGTGTTCCACCTGAATCATGTTTTTACACTGTGCATAAATAAGTGTTGCAGCACATTCATATGTGAAGTTATATGTTTTAAAGTGACTTATGTAAATATGAAAATATGAGTAATATTGTATAAAGGATGTTTTCAATAAAAACACGTGGTGACATGCTAAGTTAATTGGTAAGCATTGTTAATCATTTATTAGGCTGTGTGTGGGGTTGCCCACGGTGATCTGGGTGCTGTGTGTGGGGTTGCCCACGGTGATCTGGGTGCTGTGTGTGGGGTTGCCCACGGTGATCTGGGTGCTGTGTGTGGGGTTGCCCACGGTGATCTGGGTGCTGTGTGTGGGGTTGCCACGGTGATCTGGGTGCTGTGGGCGCAGGGTGCCCACCAATGGGACCAGAGCTGGGTGATGCCCTCCATCCTGGACCCACTGCACACACACACACACACACACACACACACACACACACACACACACACACACACACACACACACACACACACACACACACACACACACACACACACACACAGGGTGCCCACCAATGGGACCAGAGCTGGGTGATGCCCTCCATCCTGGACCCACTGCACACACACACACACACACACACACACACACACACACACACACACACACACACAGGGTGCCCACCAATGGGACCAGAGCTGGGTGATGCCCTCCATCCTGGACCCACTGCACACACACACACACACACACACACACACACACACACACACACACAGAGGGTGCCCACCAATGGGACCAGAGCTGGGTAATGCCCTCCATCCTGGACCCACTGCTCACACACACACACACACACACAGGGTGCCCACCAATGGGACCAGAGCTGGGTGATGCCCTCCATCCTGGACCCACTGCACACACACACACACACACACACACACACACACACACACACACACACACACACACACACACACACATACACACACACACCACACAAACATACACACACACACACACACACACACACACACACACACACACACACACACACACACGAACACATACACTGCACACACACACACACACACACACACAGGGTGCCCACCAATGGGACCAGAGCTGGGTGATGCCCTCCATCCTGGACCCACTGCACACACACACACACACACACACACACACACACACACACACACACACACACACTCTCTCTCTCTCTCTCTCTCTCTCCTCTCTCTCTCTCTCTCCTCTCTCTCTCTTTCTGTGTGTTCACACCGCCGGCGACTTGAGTTTCCAAAGATTCTGGAAGTCATTCATTTTCAATGGAAGCCGGCTTCTCTCAGCTGCCAGCAGCGACCAATCCGTCGGCGTCGCGTTTTGGGCGTCTTGAGCGACTAGAGAAAGTTGAAAGTGGTTTAACTTTATGGTAATGAGCTATGACGCGGTTCAGCGACCAAACGACCAGCAACGAACATAGAATGCTACTACGTCAGAGCGGCCAAAGCATCCAAGCTTCCCACGGCGTCCTTTACAGGGCGTCCTGAGCGATTTTGGAAGCTCAAGTCGCTCTTGGTCTGAACGCACAGTTTCTCTCTTTACCACATGGCCAAGCTGCAAACACGCTCTCACACGCATACACGCACAGCACACACATACACACTGTACACTGTACACACACACACTTACACTCTGTACACACACACACACACACACACACACACACACATACACTATATTGACAAAAGTATTTGGTCACCTGCCTTGACTCACATATGAACTTGAAGGAATATGAAGGAATAGTATGGTATTTTGCACTTTATATTAAGCCTGTTTTCTGTATTTCCTAGCATGAAAACGAGTGTTTGACACCGAAATCTCGACGATTTAGCCTGTTTTGGCCTAATTAGCCTAATTTGGCAGGTTTAGAATGGAGCTCTGTATGGCTTTAACATTGCTCGCTTTGTGCATGGACTATTC
>NC_085009.1:30997418-31014918 GCF_963854185.1 Sardina pilchardus | reverse complement strand
TTTGTGCTGCTGGGACCTGGGCCCTTGATTATTGAAACGGTGGCCTCTAGGTGACCTCTAATCGAGTTACATGCAAACATTTTATATACTTCATTTTATTCCACTTGCAAGTCAAGCTACATTAGGAATTAAAATAATCCAGTAGATTAAAGCAGTTCAGCAACCTACTGTATCATGAATTCAGGTTCAGGGGTTTAATCTACAGTGTAACTATAGCTGCTGATATGGAACAGTAGCCTACTTCACTAGCTGCTTGGCCTTAGTTTCATATACTGTAGCCCCCCAATGCAAAGTCCATGCACCACCAACCTATGTACATGACCTAGGCTACCTAACACAATAAGTTGGCATTTGCATCCTAGATTCCCAATGGCAGAAATCAATGGCTGATGTGAGTTCTCCATAAATAGATCAAAAGCACATGACGCTTAACATGATTTAACTCTTTGGGCATTCTGACAAATGGAGATAATGTCCGGTGTGTTTGCAACTCCAGAGAAGGTGTTTGCAGGTGAATTAAACCTTTTAGAGTGGACAGTGGTGTGTTTGTAGATGTTTTCTTCCTCTCTGCACGGGATCTGATCAGCTATGAGGTCCACCAGTCTGTCATGTCTGGCGATATCAGGCTTGTGCACAATTCCGAATTTTAGAATTTGCCTCCATTCAATTCATGAGTTGGAATTTGAATTGAATTGGCCCCACCCCACAGGAAGTTGAATTTGAATTGAATTGGCCCCACCCCACAGGAAGTTGAATTTGAATTGGAATTGGAATGACAGGAAGTGGAATTCAATTCATGGCAATTCAAAACAAATTCACATGTCACATAACAGGAAGAATGTGTTGAATCTCACATACATTCAGTTCAGGGAAAATTACATTGGAAATGTAATTGATTACTGTTTTCAATTATAAATTGTGTGTTTGTTGAGATCATATCTGACATTTTGTGAAACTTAATTGTTAAACACTGCAAAAAAGGGTGTCTAAAAACAAGATAAAAACACTAAATCTGAGGTAAAAGGTACTCAAAACAAGTGAAATTTTCTGTCCATGCAGCAAGATAATTTCATTGACAAGATTTTGTGAATTAAGATAAATAAAAAAAATCTAGCAATAAGCATGTCTACAGAGGTATTTGGAAACTTAACATAAGCTGAAATTGCTGTTTTTAAGATTACTTATAAATATAATTTTTACATCCCCAAAATAAGTAAAATATACTTAATATAAGCATAAAATTCTGGTTGTAAAATGAGGTTACTTAAATTTAAACAGCCTCAGATTATATTCCTTTTTTTTGGAAGAATATTTTCTGGACTTTTTGCCTTTATTCAGATAGGACAATGAAGATAGACAGGAAGCGGGTAGGTGAGTGAAAGAGTTGGGGAGAGATTCGGATATGACCGCAGGTGAGATTCGAAACCGGGCCCCCGTGGGTAGTTGGACAAGGACAAGGTACTAATGCTGTAACCTGTTGCGCCACAGTACCACAGCTTGTGACATGTCTAGATTGCGTATATTTAAAGTTGTTACATAAGTTGTTATAAGCATAAACTGCTGTTTTAAGATGATATCTTAAATCTTAAATGTCATCTTAAATTAAGTCAAATTTTCTTGTCACTTAATCTTAAAACAAGCTTTATTTTGATGAGAATTTGAGGGAGAGATGTAAAAGATCTAATTTTAACAGTATTTACCTCATTTTAAGATTTCATGCCTATTTGAGACAAAAAAAAGATGTGCTTGATTTAAGTTAGTGTAAAGTTGAACACTTGCGTAAAGTAAGAAATTCACGCTTCAAACAATATAAATGATCTAACACTTCTAATCTATTTTTTTTATCTTGATAAGAATCAAATAATTTGCAGCGTACCCTTACATTATGTATATGAATTGATTTGAATTTCATTGAATTTCAATTCTACTTCCCTTAATTCAAATTCGAATTGTAATTCTGCATCCTGTTTTTGACCTCAATTCAAATTCAATTCAAACTCAAGAATTGAATTGGAATTTAGGAGTCATTCTCAATTCAATTCTGAATTTTGCACAAGCCTGGGCGATATAGAGCCCTTTAAGAGAGCTACAGCTGTTCATGATGTGGGCTACTGACTCCATGTTTGGGGGGGTTCATGCAGCATGCAAAGGGGTGAATGGTTGGAGGGAAACCACAGCGCTAGGTTGTACTTTGTGGGGAGAACCTGAAGGAGGGCTTTTACACAGAAGGTAAGCATCTCTTCTCCAATGGTGCCATTACTGTAGATGGTGTGTGACACGGAGTGGTCTGCACAGGGCAGTTTTGCCAACTTTCCCTGGAGTTTTAAATTGGACCAGTACTCCATGCTTTGCACAAACACACTCACACACTGACATACAGACACATACATACACATGCCTTCACCCTCCTGAATACACCCAAACACACCCAAACACCTGTACTCACACTCACCTGTGCACACATATACTGTACACCCACACACATACGCACACACATGCACCGACACGCTCATACATAAAAGTTGCAGTAAGGGATGGAGTAGGAGATAATTGGAAACAAATTGACTGATTGAATGTGATTTATTTTGGTGGAGAACTAAGCGGTAGTCATATTTTGTATATCTAGTATGATTATTATCATTTGAACTATGCCCATTCATCACACCTCTTGTGCAGTAGAAATGAAGCACTGACTCCCTGTCCCAGACTAATGTTCAATCTTAAAAGATTGATCTTAGCACAGTGATTGCCAGACTAGTGAATCACTGCAGCGCCTCCAGAATGTGTTGGTAGCCTATACAAATTATTTTGTACTGTAGCCTGCATACCTTGATTACGATGAGGTCTGTGGAGAAGCCGCCACTGCATATAAATTCTAAGATAAATAGCGCTACTTAGTGGTGAGAAAATAACAAGTGCGAGAGAGGAGTAGAGATTTAGAAGCGAAAGTAACAAGTAACAGAACGCTCGGAATACCAGGAAGGAATACCTGGAAGGAAGACGGCAATACCCTGCTCAACAAGTAAAGCGTTTAATGTAGCCTAGGTTATGAAACATGGTCATTGTCAGTTTATCTGCGAAGTGAGGCTGCTAACGAACCTAAAACATATAGGCTAACACATTATTTTCTTCTTATCGGGACATTGGTAGGCTACAGTAGCCTATCTTAGTATTTCCAATGGCGCAGAACAGGACGAACTAAAGGTGGGTGTTGAACTTAATCTATGGATAAATCATCAACAGTGTTGCACTAACGTGTTTAAAACGTGTGCAAAAAGAGTGTATTTGATAAATGAGCTAAGATTGAACATGTACAACTTTTGTGTTTCCTGACCTTGGCGCCCAGGCTTAATCATGTGCCCGTTCCACAGGTAGCCTGTTGTTTGGATATGAGGAAACCATTTAGCGCACAGGTGAATAGGCCTACAGTAGCCTCCATTTTAGGCTGAATAGGCTCACAGGTCCATTGTGCAGAAGCTTTAAGTAAGATAATTCAAAACAACTGCCCCGCTTTCTTGTCATTTGGTGGGAATGTGTGCCCCCAATGATGGATGGACATTATGGATGATTTTTTTGCTAGCGTCACTAGATGCGTCATAAGTGGCAACTAAGTGCGCTCTCCAAGTGAATGGTACTTTATTACAGGCCTATAAGAATAGTAGTAGATTACTTTATTAATAATAGAAACGACACATTCTTTTGCGCTGTATGTATGTGCACGTTAGATTGAATTAGATGAAACGTTATCGTAATTATACGGAGAGACAACTAAAAGCAGCGTCTAACCAGAAGTGCAAAAAAGCAGTAGGCCTAAAGTGCAAAGTACATTTCAAGGAATGATTTACGTGCAATATGAGCAGATAGTGCAGTAGGTATGTAAGTATGGCTAAGTAGGCTACAGTAATTATATGTGCAGTATACTAATAGTAGCATTACAAGAGCAGTATACAAATGAAGTGTGCAGTATGATCAAAACAGATATGTACAGTTGACTACTAGTATAGTCTACAGTAAGGATTAGCAGTATTAACAGTGGCATTATATGAGCATAAATACAGTATGTATGTTTAATATGAACACTATAGCCATACACTAGCCTATGTACAGCTGACTAGCTCTGTGGTTTTCTTTGATAGCCTACATAGGTAGGCCTACTGAATAGAAACAAAGTAATGCCTGTCTTCTAGGTAAGACTTGAACCACTGAAGGACAACACAGTTTTCTAATCTGTCAAGCAATATTTTATGATCAACTGTGTCAAAAGTTGCATTACTGTAAGGTCTATTAGGACAGTTGATTTACCAGAGTCTGCATTCAGGCAGATGTAATTTAAGGCCTTAACTAAAGGGCAGTTATGATGTTGGTGAAAGCCTGACTGGCCGGTAAGTACAGTATTGATTTGGTTTAAGCCTACAATGTCCTATTTGCATTTAAAGGGGAGGTTTGATAACTGCAGTCTTAAGTGCTGCAGGGATGTGAGAGAGAGAACGGTTCACAATTTGCAAAAGCTCAAATGCCAAACAGTTGAAAACACTTTTAAAGAAGCTTGTAAGCAGAGCGTTATGACAACAGGTAGATGAACTTGAAAGTTGCAGCACAGTTTTTTCAAGGGTTTGGCCATCAATATTTGGGTAACACTTTATTTGAAGGGGTCTACATAAGGGTGTCATGTAACCGTCATAAGAATGACATGACACATGTCATGCACATTAATGACATATTATTGATGTTTATGACTGTTGTCATAATGTGTCATTCGGTTTTTGTTATGTCAAGTTGACATTGTTTGGGCGTCATCATTATGACAACTTGACATTAGGCAAGATGACATTATCTGATGGCGTCTTTGTCATGACAACTTGACATTAGGCAAGAAAATATAATTCGTTTACAATATTGTCATGACAACTTGACATATAACTATGTTTGGCCTTACTTATCTTCTAGGTTTTTTAAGTGATGAGCCTGAACAATTGGCTGTCATGACACCATTATAAATTGGTCATGAATACTTTTCTTGACCTCAAGTACAGTGGTACAGTTTTGACTTGTCATTAAGCTGTCACAAAGAACTATTACTGACCAAAATAGTTTTCTGACAGTGTCATGAATACTTACCTTTGACCTCAAGTACAGTGAACCATCTGAGATGTTTCCTGAACATGTCATGAAGTGTCATTACACTGTCATGTAGGTTTCATTTCTGTACATTTTACATTTCTGGAACATTGAGTCTAATTTCTAGTATAATAACAACAAACACCATACTCAAGTTATGACTTCAAAGAGTTTATTTCAGCAATGAATTTTGCAAAACATATACATTGTAGCACCTCGTTGCCATGGGTAGCTATCCTGAGTTCTTTAAAACACCCTTAGCTTAGTGATCCCACAATTATATGCAAATTCTATTCACTCTTATTTACACATTCATCACACATGCATTACACTCAATCTTCAATAGTTTTCAATAGGCTAACTTCCAGTTTCAGGTATCAAATGTAATACAACCAACATCCAAGCAAACACTGGTTTTCTCTTTCATTAAAATAAAATGGCAAACCCTATACTATGGCCGGCAGTTATTAAGTAAATAAATAAAAAATGAGTAGGCTACCTAACCAGTTGTCAGAGTTCGCGTGGCAGGGCTGTAACGTTGCTAGTGTGCGTTGAAGCCTAAAACCAAAACGGCTCTTTCACGCCACTCCAGCAGCGCAACAAAGAAAACTCAGCGTGTAAGATGTAATGGATGGACCAGATGGACAGACGTCTTCAGCGAGGCTCGTGGAGGTTCCGAGGATAAGTGGCCATGCAGGCTATCTCACGCAAAGTCAGTGGCATCGTGCTAGCAGCTAGCTAGGTCTTGCTGACTAGCTGAAGGCTTTATACTCGTGGGAAATTCTCGTCTCGAAGTTTTCACTTCCAACACAACTTCACCGTCTAACAGTAATGTTTAAGTAAGCGTTTTATAAAGCAAAATAAACGCACTCTCGAATAAATCTTGGTATTTTATTGACTTGAAAGCATGAACCAAGACGGACGCGTTTCGGCTAACAGCCGTCCTCAGCGTCTTGGGGAGGATAGGGCAGGTGTAACTAATAACAGGTACAGATAGGCTACGTCACCAAATTGCCAATTAGGCGCACAAAGTCATAGCAAACACTCTGAATTGTATCAATAATGTGCCTAAATAGGACAATATGCAAGTCAACAATTATACAAAAATAGAAAAAAATCTAAATAAAAAAAATAGCAAAATATATTGCAAAACAACAAACTCAGAGGAAGCACTGTAGGGCCCGTTCTTCATTAAGACCACCAGGTTGGACTGTCTGCAGTTCATGAATCCAAAAGGCCTCTCTCTGAAGCAGGAGACGCCCCCTATCTCCACCCCTCCTAGGCTTATGTACAAGTTCAATGCCCTGAAATTTCAGCATACAAATATCATGATTATTGTTATTAAAATGTCTTGCCACTGGGGATTTTTCATCTTTATTTCGTATGTTACTTTTGTGTTCAGTGACACGTGTACGAAGTTCTCTGGTGGTTTTCCCTACATAACAGAAGCCACACGGGCACTTCAACAGGTAAACGACAAAGGATTCCTTGGTTTTTAGGCTTCAACGCACACTAGCAACGTTACAGGCCTGCCACACGAACTCTGACAACTGGTTGGGTAGCCTACTCATTTTTTATTTATTTACTTAATAACTGCCGGCCATAGTATAGGGATTGGTATTTTATTTTAGTGAAAGAGAAAACCATTGTTTGCTTGGATGTTGGTTGTATTACATTTGATACCTGAAACTGAAAGTTAGCCTATTGAAAACTATTGAAGATTGAGTGTAATGCATGTGTGATGAATGTGTAAATAAGAGTAATAGAATGTGCATATAATTGTGGGATCACTAAGCTAAGTGGTTGTATTTCACATAGAGGTGATGAATGAACACTTGGATTCATTTGTTTATTTAATATTTTAAAGAACTCAGGATAGCTACCCATGGCAACGAGGCGCTATAATGTATTATGGTTTTGCAAGATTCATTGCTGAAATAAACTCTTTGAAGTCATAACTTGAGTATGGTGTTTGTTGTTATTATACTAGAAATTAGACTCAATGTTCCAGAAATGTAAAATGTACAGAAATGAAACCTACATGACAGTGTAATGACACTTCATGACATGTTCAGGAAACATCTCAGAATCAGATGGTTCACTGTACTTGAGGTCAAAGGTAAATATTCATGACACTGTCAGAAAACTATTTTGGTCAGTAATAGTTCTTTGTGACAGCTTAATGACAAGTCAAAACTGTACCACTGTACTTGAGGTCAAGAAAAGTATTCATGACCAATTTATAATGGTGTCATGACAGCCAATTGTTCAGGCTCATCACTTAAAAAACCTAGAAGATAAGTCAGGCCAAACACAGTTATATGTCAAGTTGTCATGACAATATTGTAAACGGATTACATTTTCTTGCCTAATGTCAACTTGTCATGACAAAGATGGGGTCAAATAATGTCATCTTGCCTAATGTCAAGTTGTCATAATGATGACGCTCAAACAATGTCAACTTGACATAACAAAAACCGAATGACACATTATGACAACAGTCATAAACGTCAATAATGTGTCATTAATGTGCATGACATGTGTCATGTCATTCTTATGACGGTTACATGACACCCTTATGTAGACCCCTTCAAATACCTGCCTGGCCCTACGTAACTTGAAGATATCATAGTTAATCTGAAGCTTAGTCTTTCTCCATTGACGTTCAGTTTTCCTACATTCTCTCTTCTGATTGGCTACTGTTGTGATATTCCTCCATGCTGCTTTGGGTTTACTGGAAGTCCTTTTAATAACCTTGGCAGGTGTTAGAGTCAAGGACCCTGAGCATGTTAGAGCTAAATTGAGTAAGATGGTCTTCTAGGTGGTATCATAGAGCTATGGCTTCCATCAAAAGAGTGCTGCTGTTCTCTTTAATTAGTTGTGCTGATTTGATGGTTCTACTGTAAAATGCACTGTGATAGTTCATAGGAACATTGACACTGATCTTTTACAGTTCAACCATGAAGTGTTCATATTAACAGTTCTACCATGACCGATTGTGATGTGTACATGATAACTGATGAGTGATAATGGATTACATTGCATTCTCATATGTCATATATAATGTAGGGTGTGGTTTGACTGTTACCATAGATATCATGTGGTCTGTAACTACTTGTTGCCATACTTGTTGCTGTTGTTCAAGACAGCTGTGCATAATAACATGTCTACCCTGCTGTCTGCTATTCATATGTGATGTGTGCTGTCTTTAGGGGTTATGTTTCTTGTATTGTAGGTTGTCATGGCGAGATTCATTTGAATGATATGAGTGGCTGAAACATGGAAAAATTGGACAACACAAAACAGGACGACACTCAAAGGTACACTGCTTAGCACATAATAAATTATGTGTCTTGAAGAAGTTGCAAATCAGCATCTTTCTAATAGTTTAAAGGTGTTTCTATCCAAATGTGAGGGCTGAACATTCACACCCAAAAATGAAATACTGGTAGTCTACTTGCAAAAGTAGCAAAACAAATCATTGATGATTACTTAATTAGTTATTGGTTGAAGGCATTGCGAGTTGCTGATGAATCACTACATTAGCATACTTGTCGATCTGTGTGCATATACTGTATATACAGTAGATGTGGGTATTTGTGCTATAAAGAGCATCCCAGCTCTATATGGGAAACAGCATATTTTTGTCACAGACTTCATTTTTACACCACAGCTCACTCCATCATGAGAGGCCTCCATCACCTGTGCCCACTTGTGTGTCCATGAAGAGTGATCAGTCAAAGGGTCATGGCATAGACTTCCAACATGATGATGTCACAGATGGATCAAGGCAAGTCCTTAAAACAGACCAGGAATCAGATGCTGGCTTTATTTCCCCTGGGAAAGACTCAGTTATTGGATGGGATCTCCATCATGTATGACTCTTTGTGCTTCTGTTTAGATCAGTGGTCAGGAACATTGTAGGCCATAAATACCAAGTATGTGTTTCCCCTTTTCCCATAAGAGCCATACAATAGTTTATTTGATGCGTTTACTATACTCCACTTTCACTGACAATATGGCTGACAGCAAAAGTTGTGCAGCAAGAAGGGCAAAATGTGGGCCTATGTGATGACACAGTCACAGACTATTATCTGCTTTGACTGTGAGGCGTTGTACAAGTATGGTGGACATAGTACAGGTACATCAAATCAAACCTGATTCATTCATTCATGCCGTGGGTCGGTTCCACAGTCTAACAAGCCTGACACACAAACGCCCTAGTATCAGCATTTCTGAAATATAAGGTGCCACTGACCGCATAATCTAAACTAAATCAAACAGGATGGTCTTCAATATGTAGGATGCAGATACAGTATGCGTATTATAATGCTAATTCCAACTTAGATACAGATAGATTTTTGGTTCAGATCATCAAGATCAGAAGTTTAGGCATCAGGCAGATATCAGTGTTTTACAAATGCTTGCATGCACAACTAATGGAAGTCTATTTGTGGTTTGTTTTGCCCTAAATACTCAGTGGTGAAATGGAAGAATGCAAACCAGATACTGTCAGTGACAAGTATACCCAGAAGAAACTCAAGCGCATATTCCAGGTCTGGATGCAGCTATATCATGCTGCACTGATATACACACTTTGACAAAATGACATTCACAATGACATTTGACATTCACAATGCAGAACAATAATAATATGGTCTTATTGAAAACCTTGGTATTGTAGTGCAAACTATAACCAGATATTTGTACACCAGGTGCTTGAGGAGAAGATCATCACCTTTGTGAAGAATGAGCTGAAGAGATTCAAGAAGATTCTGAGTCCAGATTACCAAGAAAACTTTGATGATAAAGAGCAGGATGAGAGTGATGCCAGAGAAGGGGCTCTTAAGATGGCACTGCACTTCCTGAGGAACATGGAACAGAACAATATTGCTGACAGACTGCAAGAAAGTAAGACATGTTCCTTTAATTGCATTTCCTATGGTTTTGATCAATAAAACAGAGAGCTACATCAGAGAAACAGAAAATAATTTCAATTTTTTTTTAATTTAATTGAATTTATAGAGCGCCAAAATATTACACGTCTCATGGTGCTTTACAGAGTGTTAAACAAACAGAGAGAGTCCATGAGTAACAGTAGCGAGGAGTCCAGTGGAGGGAATACATTTGTCTTAGAAAATGTCTTAAAAAAGCTATTTCTGATGTCAGTGTTTATGCATTGTATGTAGATATGTAGATATTTATTTCCATTTGAATTGAACATCAATAAGGAACTAAAAGGCATGGTGTAAAAGACACATTGGACATATTGTCTTTAGTGTTGGTGGCTGGCTAACATTATTTTGTTTTTGACATGATTTATGCTTTTCTGTAGTTGAACTTTGTGTAGTGTGGCAGACTGAACTGAAGAGAAATCTCAAGAACAAGTACCAGAGTGTGTTTGAAGGAATGCCCAAACAAGGGAGCTCTGCTCTGCTAGAGAAGATCTACACCGAGGTCTACATCACCGAGGGAGGAACTGGGAAAGTAAATGAGGAGCATGAAGTCAGGCAGATTGAGTCCATTTCCAAGAGACCAGCTGGACAGGAGACACCAATCAAATGCACAGACATCTTTCAGCCCTTACCTGGCCAAGACAAACCAATCAGAAGTGTCATCACAAAGGGAGTAGCTGGCATTGGCAAAACTGTCTCAGTTCAGAAGTACATCCTGGACTGGGCTGATGGGAAAGAAAACCAGGATATCCACTTCATATTTCCACTGCCTTTAAGGGAGCTCAACCGCATGAAAGACAAACAGCTCTCTTTGATGCATCTTCTTCACCACTTTTTCTCAGAAATTAAGGAGTTAACCTTTCCCAGCCAGGGGAAGTACAAAGTGTTGTTCATCTTTGATGGTCTGGATGAGTGCCGACTCCAGCTTGACTTTCAGAAAAATGAAATTTTGACTGAAGTGACCACAGCCACTTCATTGGATGTTCTGCTGACAAATCTCATCAAGGGTGATCTGCTTCGCTCTGCTCTCATTTGGATCACCTCTCGACCAGCAGCAGCCAATCAAATACCTCCTGACTGTGTCGACCGGGTCACAGAAGTGCAAGGGTTCAGTGACCCTCAGAAGGAGGAGTACTTTAGGAAGAGGATCAGTGATCAGACTCTTGCCAGCAAAGTTATCACTCACATAGAATCATCAAGAAGCCTCCACATTATGTGCCACATGCCGGTGTTTTGCTGGATTGCTGCTAATGTCATTGAATTTCTTCTTAAAACTGAAGGAGATAAGCAAGTTCCAAAGACATTGACAGAGATGTACACATATTTCCTTGTTTTCCAAACCAAGCAGAGGAGTGTGAAATTTGAAGGAGTTCATGACACAGATCCACAGTGGAACCAGGCTAGTCTCCTTGCTCTTGGGAAGTTGGCCTATGATCAGCTGAAGAAGGGAAACCTGATTTTTTATGAAGATGACCTGAGAGAGAGTGGTATTGATGTCAAAGAGGCAGCAGTACACTGTGGCATCTGCACCCAGATCTTTCAGGAGGAGTCAGGCCTTCATCAGGAAAAGTTGTACTGCTTTGTGCATCTGAGCATCCAGGAGTACCTTGCAGCTCTGTATGTGATCCTGATGTTAATAACTGAGGGGAAAGATCTCATGTCCCCACAGCAACCCCCCAGAACAATGTTTCAACGTCTGAAATGGCAAACAACGGGCAAACCCATGACCACCTTACAGAAGAGTGCAGTGGACAAAGCAATGGAACATGAAGATGGGCGCTTTGATCTGTTCCTCCGTTTCCTTCTTGGCCTCTCTCTGGAATCCAACCAGAGACTCTTGAGAGGCCTAATAAAGGAAGTACAACATGAAAGCAAAGAGGAAATAGGCAGCTACATTAAGACAAAGATCAGGGAGATACCATCATCAGAAAGAGTTCTCAACCTCTTCCACTGTCTTAATGAAGTCAACGATCACTCCTTAGTGGAAGAAGTCCAGAGATCCTTGAGTGCTGGGACACTTTCTGAAGCCAAACTCTCATCCACTCAGTGGTCAGCTCTCGTGTTTGTACTTCTGACATCAGAAGAAAAGCTTGATGTGTTTGATTTGAAGAAGTACAGCAGGTCTGATAAATGTCTTTTAAGGCTGCAGCCAGTAGTGGAGGAATCCCAAAAAGCCCTGTGAGTAGAATGATAATATGTTGTTTTGGATGAAAATGAGAAAGTATTCACATTTAAGTTAATGTTAGATATGATTGTGAAGCACGACTATACATATGTACTTTGTCAAAGTCCTTTCCAGAGAGTTCACTAACTGATGGAATGTTTTCCCCTAAAGGCTCAACAGTTGTGGGCTCACTGAGAGGAGCTGTGCAGGTCTGGCATCTGTCCTCACCAAAGCGTCTTCAAAGCTGAAAAATCTGGACCTCAGTGACAACAGCATTGGAGATAATGGGGTCCAAGAATTGTGTAGTGGACTGGGTAACCTAAACTGTACACTGGAGACACTCAGGTAAGACATTTTAATATCCCATAATGATCAGTTATGTGGCTTCATTTGTGCAGTATGATGCATGTGTGTGTGTGTGTGTGTGTGTGTGGAGGGGTGTGTGGAAGAAGGGGGGGGGGGGGGGTAGTGATGTTGCAAACAGCAGTCTGGTGGGAACGAGCAGTGGGAAGAACACCAGAGCATAAGTAAGTGGGCATGCAGTGTGGCTGATGAAGTTTTCTCCCTAACAAACACACACACACACACACACACACACACACACACACACACACACACACAGACACACACACACACACAGACACACACACACACATACACACACACACACACAAAGATTATTGTAAATTAGACAGTAATGTTGATTGTCCAAAAGGAAATGAAGATGAAGTATTTCTCCTACTTCTCTCTACAGCCTGTCAGACTGTAGTATTGCAGAGGATGGCTTCAGAGCTCTTGCATCAGCACTGAGATCAAACCCCTCACACATGAGAGAGCTGCAGCTGAGTGGGAATAAAGCAGGAGACTCAGGAGTGAAGCATCTCTCTTCTCTTCTGGAGGATCCCAGCTGTAAACTGGAGAAACTACAGTGAGTATCACAAGACCAAATACTGAGTTGCTATCAGTGAATTTGACAGTGTTTTTTTATATCTTTCTCACTCAAAAACAGACATACCACTGAGTCAGTCAGTCACTCTTTCACTCACTTACACTTGTTTTCCTCTTAAGGCTCAACAGTTGTGGGCTCACTGAGAGGAGCTGTGCAGGTCTGGCATCTGTCCTCACCAAAGCGTCTTCAAAACTGAAACATCTAGACCTCAGTGCCAACAGTATTGGAGATAATGGTGTCCAAGAACTGTGTAGTGGACTCGGTAACCCAAACTGTGCACTGGAGACACTCAGGTAAGACATTTCAGTATTCTTCAATAAGACATTTCATTATTCCTCAATAAGACACATCATACAGCAGTGATGTTGTCCAATGTGGGTGTGTGTGTGTGTGTGTGGGGGGGGGGGGGAGGGGGGTCTTCACATAACAGTGATGTTGTTCAGTGTGTGTGTGTGTGTGGGGGGGGGGTCTTCACATAGCAGTGACGTTGTCCAGGGGGGGAGGGGGGTCTTATCACAACAACTTAGTGTTATACTTGGAAAACTACAGTACATATTGTGTGTTTTCTGGTGCATTGACTAAATAATCATTTCCTTTCAGGCTCTCTGACTGCAGTATCACTGAGAGGAGCTGTGCAGGTCTGGCATCTGTCCTCACCAAAGCGTCTTCAAAGCTGAAAAATCTAGACCTCAATGACAACAGTATTGGAGATAATGGGGTCCAAGAACTGTGTAGTGGACTGGGTAACCCAAACTGTGCACTGGAGACACTCAGGTAAGACATTTCAGTATTTCTCAATAAGACATTTCAGTATTCCTTAATAAGACATTTCAGTATTTCTCAATAAGACACATGATACAGTGATGTTGTTGATGGGAGGGGGGGTCTTCACATAGCAGTGATTTTGTCTAGTGGGGGGTGGGGGTCTTTTTATCAAATAGCAGTGATGATGTCTGTTGTGTGAAAACATATTGTGTGTTTTTTGGTGCATTTACTAAATAATAATTTCATTTCAGGCTCTCTGACTGCAGTATCACTGAGAGGAGCTGTGCAGGTCTGGCATCTGTCCTCACCAAAGCATCTTCAAAGCTGGAAAATCTGGACCTCAGTGGCAACAGTGTTGGAGATATTGGTGTCCAAGAACTGTGTAGTGGACTGGGTAATCCAAACTGTCCACTGGAGACACTCGGGTAAGACATTTCAGTATTCCTTAACCCTATGAGCCCGACGGACGCAAAGTGCGTCAAAAAACACACACATTTTCTTTGTTACATTGCTCCGCTATTATTAGTCACAGCGAGATGAAACTTATATTGCAGGAAAAAGGAGAACCGGGGCTTTCCAACGATACTAGACACTTGTCTGTACAATCAAGTATGAAAATAAAATAAAATGATGAAGTTAAATCAAAGTATATCATATTTACAGTCTATAATTGCTCTGCGTTCACCGGCGCATCCAGAACTCTCGCTTGAATTACTCGCGGACCACGCATCGCACAGACATGACACGCATATCAAATGAAAGAGGAGAAGCCGAGCTTTGCATTGATACCAAATACATCGATCATTTCGTATGATAAAATCAGATGAAGTTACAAACAAATAATAATGTCATATAGCTTTGGCTACCTTTACTCTCGTTTGATTTCCTCGTGAAACCGCTATCAAAAAGGTATGGCACGCATGTCAGATGAAAGAGGAGAGCTAGAGCTATCCACAGATAGCAAATACAACCTTCTAGGCCATAAAACAGACGAAGTGACAGCAAAATAATAACTTCATTTAGCTCCACTTACCTCGTGTTTTTGTGTGGCATAATAGCCTATGTTCATAATCCAATGTTATCATGTGTTTCTCTATGACAAGTCACGTTCATAACACGGTTTTGAGATCCTAGCAAACTCCAAGACTCATATTGCATCCAAATTTGTTTGACAAATAAACACTTTTTGCCTTTACTTTGTTCATTGCAATGCAGTAAAACAAATATTATAGAGAATCATCATCTGTGCACATCATTTGTGCTACCGCAAACAAGTCATGTCAGATCAGCTAGTGTCACAAATATGGAGCGCAAAAAGTGGCAAAAAGTAATTTTGTCATCACTAAATAAAAATTGCCATTTATTTCTGGAAGGCACACGCTACATATTTCTGTAAATTACTCAGCTCCAAAGTATGCCTCCACCATGGTTCTTATATTGCCGTGTTCAAGACAGTCAGGCCTACATAACCATGTAACCATGTTTCGTCGAGATGTGAGCTTGCTGTGGTGAGATACACGTCAAAATGTAAAAATTTGTATAGTACGCTTTTCAAATTTGTATTATTTAAAAATCTAAATCAAATCAATGCAAGTATTTATACATGATATTGTGGCAGATCTGGATAGCCTAGACTGTGCTGAAAAAAACAATATGTAGCATGTGTGAATGGCACTTACAATGACCAGGATAAATGCTTCTAACTAGAGGTAGTGAAAATGCCCTTAAAACAGCTTAGGGCTCATAGGGTTAATAAGACATTTCAGTATTTCTCAATAAGATACATGATACAGTGATGTTGTTGTTGGGGGGGGGGGGGGGGGGTGTCTTCACATAGCAGTGATTTTGTCTAGTGGGGGGTGGGGGTCTTTTATCACATAGCAGTGATGTTGTCTGTTGGTGTTTTTTGGTGCATTGACTAAATAATAATTTCCTTTCAGGCTGTCTGACTGCAGTATCACAGACAAAGGCTATGCTAGTCTGGCTTCAGCCCTGAAGGTAAATCCCAAACACCTCAGAGAGCTTGATCTCAGAGGAAATGATCCAGGGAAATCTGGAGTCAAACTGCTTATAGACCTGAAGGAGGATCCACAGTGTACACTGAGAAATGTCCAGTAAGTATTTCTGGAAGAACAGTGGACAGTCCAGTTGTGTATCAAATGTTGTCAAATGCTTCACATGGAGATATCAAGATTGTGAAGATTCAGACTGCTTGCAGTTGACTTTGTTGTGGTGGAGACACCTGCTGTAGAGATTCAGTTGGTCTGTTATGAATATGATATTTGAAGAGACAAGATGAGCTTAGGGCCTGCAGAGAAAACTGAATCTATAAGATTTAAAGCTGCAGCACCAGGCCAAGCAGATAAAATAATAACACACACATAAATGGGTAGGAATACACCCTTTCCCCTGAAAACAGCACATGTAAAAACAGCTCATCATTTCATTATTTCTCGATTGTCTGTCTTTGTGTCTTTCAATGCCCACATCAGTGATGATTATGTCAGGTGAGATGAAAGGTGTGTTGTCCTCCTTATGTGTCCAGGTTCCTGAAGAGTAGTGCTGCTGAGGAAGCCTGTGCTGCTGTGGCTTCAGCTGTGGGTTCAAACCCCTTACTCATGACTCAGCTGGATCTGAGTGAGCACATACCAGGAGTCTTGGGAGTGACTCAGCTGTGTGCTTTACTGCAGGATCCCTATTGCACACTGCAGACATTACGGTTAGTAGATGTTGGTGCATTCACTTCACATAAAACAGCTGGGGTTAAAGGTGGTGTTGCTGATGGTGTTACAAAATCAATCATCATTGTTTTCTTAATCACATCAACATAAATAGACTATTCCATGTCCTTTCTTTTGCCATATAGAAGTGCAGTTTTGTGAAATGCACACAGTGCTGTGTGTTCAGTACAGTGAGGCTGTTTCATTGTGAGATGCTCTGATGTGTATCAGTGATGATAATGCAGCTGTAGCAGCAGCTGTAAAGGGGGGTGAGTGATGAATCTGATGTGTATCAGTGATGATAATGCAGCTGTAGCAGCAGCTGTAAAGGGGGGTGAGTGATGAATCTGATGTGTATCAGTGATGATAATGCAGCTGTAGCAGCAGCTGTAAAGGGGGGTGAGTGATGAATCTGATGTGCATCAGTGATGATAATGCAGCTGTAGCAGCAGCTGTAAAGGGGGGTGAGTGGTGAATCTGATGTGTATCAGTGATGATAATGCAGCTGTAGCAGCAGCTGTAAAGGGGGGTGAGTGATGAATCTGATGTGTATCAGTGATGATAATGCAGCTGTAGCAGCAGCTGTAAAGGGGGGTGAGTGATGAATCTGATGTGTATCAGTGATGATAATGCAGCTGTAGCAGCAGCTGTAAAGCGGGGTGAGTGATGAATCTGATGTGTATCAGTGATGATAATGCAGCTGTAGCAGCAGCTGTAAAGGGGGGTGAGTGATGAATCTGATGTGTATCAGTGATGATAATGCAGCTGTAGCAGCAGCTGTAAAGGGGGGTGAGTGATGAATCTGATGTGTATCAGTGATGATAATGCA
>NC_085009.1:30967418-30994918 GCF_963854185.1 Sardina pilchardus | reverse complement strand
ACTGTAAACTGAAGAAACTAGAGTGAGTATCACAAGACCAAATAGCACACACACACACACACACACACACACACACACACCCACACACACACACACACACACACACACACACACACACACACACACACACACACACACACACACACACACACTCCATTACACACACTCCACACACACTCCACACACACTCCATACACACTCTATACACATTCCATACAAACTCCATACACACTCCATACACACTCCATACACACTCCACACACACTCCATACACACAGTCCACACACACTCCACACACACTCTATACACACTCTTTACACACTCCATACACACTCCATACACACTCCATACACACTCCACACACACTCCATACACACTCCATACACACTCTATACACACTCTTTACACACTCCACACACACTCCATACACACTCCACACACACTCCATACACACTCCATACACACTCCATACACACTCCACACACACTCCATACACACTCCACACACACTCCATTACACACTCCACACACACTCTATACACACTCTATACACACTCCACACACACTCTATACACACTCCACACACACTCCACACACACTCCATACACACTCCATACACACTCCATACACACACCATACACACTCCATACACACCCCATACACACTCCATACACACTCCATTACACACTCCATACACACTCCACACACACTCCATACACACTCCATACACACTCCATACACACTCCATCCACACTCCACACACACTCCATACACACTCCATACACACTCCATACACACTCCATACACACTCCACACACACTCCATACACACTCCATACACACTCCATACACACTGCATAACACAATCTATACATTTTAATGTTGTTCCAGGTAATAACTGCTGCCCTCTTTGTTTAGACGACACAATCACAACACACACACACACACACAAACACACACACACACACACACACTTGCTGCTTGTGGTTGTCCATCGAATCCGATGATGACGTCCACATCTGACTTTTAACGGTGAGTTTTCTGATGGCTGAATAGTCCAATCCTGGATCCACAAGCTCTATTGCAGGTGGGGCATGTAAACATGGTGTTGGTGTCACTGGCATTCGTGGATGTGTTCCTCTTGAGCCGTCTTTGCTGTCTCCTGACTGTCCTTTCCTCCTCCAGTGCTTGGGTCCCATCTAGACATAGCTGCCGCCAGATGTTGCGGTCAGCAGCCATGCTCTCCAGGTCCCCTGGATTGATTTTGCACTTCTTAAGCGCTGTCTTCACTTGGTCTTTGAAGCGTTTCTTCTGGCCTCCAGCAGAGCGATGGCCTTGGTGTAACTGGCCGTATAAAACTTTGCGGGGCAGACGGTTGTAGGGCATCCTTATCACATGCCCCAGCCACCGCAGTTGGTGCTGGGTGATGGTGGCCTCAATGCTCTTGCAGCCTGTTCTCCTGAGTATATCAGTGTGAGGCACTCTGTCACGCCAAGTAATCCCCAGGATGCGCTGTAGACAGCTGATATGTAAGTGTTCCAGGGACTTGATGTGGCGGCTGTAAGTAACCCAGGCTTCACAACTGTAGAGGAGGGTGGTGATGCAGACCGCTTGGTAGACACAGATTTTTGTGTTGAGATGAAGGTTCTTGTTCTGAAAAACTCGCCGTCGGAGTCTCCCAAAGGCAGCTGATGCTTGATTGATTCTGTTTTGGACTTCGTTGTCGATACTATTGTCTTCAGAGATAATGCTCCCCAAGTATTTGAATGATGGAACAACTGACAGTTTTTCACCTGCAACAGTGAAAATGGGTGGTGTGGGTGGGATGCTGCCACTCCATTGACAGATTACCTCTGTTTTGGCGGTGTTGATGGTCAACCCCATCCTGCTGTATGCCCTCACTGCTGCATTTAGGACAGTCTGGAGGTCCTGTGGAGAGTGAGATATGAGGGCGCAGTCATCTGCATACTGCAGCTCAAGTACCCTCTCTCTGTGCAGTTTGGTTTTTGCCTGCAGCCTCCTGATATTGAAGAGGTTACCATCCAGTCTATATGCTACTGTCACCCCGCTGTTGACTTCAATCTCCTTGTGGAGAAGCTGGGTGACACATATGAGGAAGATGTTAAAAAGCACTGGTGCCAGTACACACCCCTGCCTTACCCCTGTGCGCACCGGGAAAGGGGTTGACTGTTGACCTCCAATTGTTACCTTAGCAGTCATTCCATCATGAAACTGACGGAGGATGTTGACAAACTTTGTGGGGCATCCAATCCGGTGGAGGACTTCCCACAAGAGATCTCTCTGCACAGTGTCGAAGGCTTTGGAGAGGTCCACAAACGCCATAAACAGGTCTTCATGTTGCTCCCTGCACTTTTCCTGAAGTTGCCGGGTTGTGAAGACCATGTCAACTGTGCTCCTATTCTTTCTAAACCCGCACTGTGACTCTGGTAGCATAGACTCTGTGATGTTATTGATCAGCCTCTGTAGCATCACCTTGGCCAGGACTTTGCCTGCCACAGCAAGAAGTGATATGCCCCTATGGTTTCCACAGATGGCCCTATCCCCTTTGTTTTTTATATATGGTAACAATACTGGCATCTCTCCATTGCTGTGGGATGTTCTCATCAGCCCAAACCTTGGTGATGTACTGGTGTAGTGTTCTTGTGCAGAGATACCCTCCCTGTTTTAGCAGTTCTGCAGGAATATTGTCAGAGCCAGGAGACTTGTTGTTCTTCAGGGAGCGGATAGCTGACAGAACCTCCAGGAAGGTTGGAGATTGTCAATGATGGGAAATTCAGGCAATTCATCCAGGATGGTATAGTCAGCATCAGAGTCCTGATTTAGTAAGGTGTTAAAATGTTCAGCCCATCTCTCCAGAATGCTATTCTGGTCTTTCAGGATTATGAGCCCATCTGCTGTTTTCAGGGGAGTGATGCAGTGACTTGTTGGGCCGTAGATGGATTTGACTGCATTGTAAAAGTTGTGCATGTCATTTCTGTCAGCGAATGTCTGAATTTCATGAGCCTTCTTCATCCACCATTTGTTCTGTAAGGTCCGCAGAGTTCTCTGCACTTCCCGACGAGCTTTCTGCCATTGCTGTCTGGCAGTGCTGGATAAGGGTTGTTTTAGGGTTTGCTGATGTGCTTTGTGCATGTTGCTTAATAGATTATGGATGGACTCTGAGTTGTTATCAAACCAATCTTGATGGTTCTTGCTCTTATAGCCGATTGTTTGGGCTGCTGCTTCATGAAGGGCTGCAGTAATAGAGGTCCACTGCGGCTCTGTGGCATTTGCACCCCTCAGGAGGAGCTCTAGCTCCCCTAGTTTCTCAGCCAGGGAGCGACGAAACTCACTCCTTGTAGTGGTGTCTTCCAGGCGGACACAGTCTAAACGCCTCCTGCTGGGTCCACGTTTTCGCAGGGGGGGGCGCACTTGAAGGAGGACCCTGGTCACGATCATGCGGTGATCTGTCCAGCATTCTGCCCCTCTCATGGCACGGGTTATGAGAATGTCTCTGATGTCACAACGTCTCACGATGACATAATCAATCAGGTGCCAATGTTTGGAACGAGGGTGCATCCATGATGTTTTGTATTTGGTCTTTTGCTGGAAGATGGTGTTTGTTATGGTCAGGTTGTGCTCAGAGCAGAGGGTAAGTAACCTCATGCCATTTGAGTTGGCCTGACCGACCCCATGCCTGCCAAGTACTCCTTTCCATATTTCACTGTTCTTCCCAACACGAGCGTTGAAGTCCCCAAGCAGGAGGATCTTGTCGTTTTTTGGGATCTGGTGGAGAGCCTCATCCAGTGTCTGGTAAAAAGAGTCTTTAGACTCCTTGTCAGAGGGTAGAGTTGGAGCATACACACTTAGCAGAGTGGCATAGCGGTTCTTCACCAGGGGAATACGGAGGGACATCAGTCTTTCACTGATGGCGACAGGTGTTTCGGTGAGTCTTGGCAGTAGTGTGTTCTTGATAGCCAGTCCCACACCATGCAGATGTTGTCCACCAGGGGGATAGCCTTTCCAGTAGAAGGTGTAACCCATGCCCTCCTCTGTTAGAGACCCCTCATCAAGGAGCCTGGTTTCACTCAGGGCAGCAATGTCGATATTGTATCGGCTCAGCTCGGCTGCGACCAGAGCTGTCCTTCTATGGGGCCTTTCAGACCTACCATAGGAGTCCAAGAGAGTTCTTACGTTCCAGGTTGCCAGTCTAAGGCTGCAAGATTTATTTCTTTTGTTTCGACCGCAGAAGTGGAATGCCCGACAGGCGCGGTATCCTGTCCAGGCGTGAGTTGAGTGGACATTTTTTAGGCCACCTTTTCTAGGCCCTTCCTCAGCTTGAGGTGAGCAGTGCGGTCCCTAAATAGGGCTGCTCAGTCGCACAGGGGTCTGCCGAGAACAGCTGCCACTCATTCCCAGCTGTTAGCGACCTTTAGCCTGTGCCGCTGACGTGCAGGACTCTGACTAAGAGCTCCCAGTCTATTCAAACCTGCCCCCGTCATCAGACACCCCATCGCCGCCAGACTTCAACCAGGTGTAGATCCAGGTAATGTTCACCGTGGTCAGAGGTGGATACCTGCGCAAATAATTTTTTAAAGTGCTATAGGGGGTGCGCTCACCCCAGTAGCACTATCTTCGCCATGATGAAGTAGGTCTGGTGGCATGGGTGGGCCACACACACACACACACACACACACACACACACACACACACACACACACACACACACACACACACACACACACACACACACACAAAGAGTATTGTAAATGTGACAGTAATGTTGATTGTCCTAAAGGAAATGAAGATGACATATTTCTCCTACTTCTCTCTACAGCCTGGATTACTGCAGTATTGGAGAGGAAGGCTTCAGAGCTCTTGCATCAGCACTGAGATCAAACCCCTCACACATGAGAGAGCTGGAGCTGAGTGGGAATAAAGCAGGAGACTCAGGAGTGAAGCATCTTTCTTCTCTTCTGGAGGATCCCAACTGTAAACTGGAGACACTACAGTGAGTATCACAAGACCAAATAACACATACACACACGCACACACACACACACGCACGCACGCACGCACGCACGCGCGCGCACGCACGCACGCACGCACACACACACACACACACACACACACACACACACACACACACACACACACACACACACACACACACAGACACAGACACAGACACACACACACACACACACACACACACACACACACACACACACACACACACACACACACACACACACACACACACACACACACACCACTGACTCATTTCACTCATTACACCATGTCTTTTGATGTAATTTATTTAGTTTAATGTTATACACACTCCATGCACACTCCACACACACTCCATTACATACTCCACATACACTCAACACACACTCTATACACACTCCAAACACACTCCACACACTCCACACACACTCCACACACACTCCATACACACTCCATACACAGTCCACACACACTCCATTACACACTCTTCCATACACACTCCACACACACTCTATACACATTCCATACACACTCCACACACTCCATACACACTCCACACACACTCCATACACACTTCACACACACTCTATACACTCTCCATACACACTCCACACACTCCATACACACTCCACACACACTCCATACACACTCCATACACACTCCATTACACACTCCACACACACTCCATTACACACTCCACACACACTCCATACATTCCTCCATACAAACTCCACGCACACTCCATACACACTCCATACACACTCCACACACACTCCACACACACTCCATACACACTTCATTACACACTCCATACACACTCCATACACACTGCACACACACTCCATTACACACTCCATACACACTGCATACACACTCCATACCCCATTACACACTCCATACACACTCCACACACACTCTATACACACTCCACACACACTCCATTACACACTCCACACAGACTCAATACACACTCCATACACCCCATTGCACACTCCATACACACTCCATTACACACACCCATTACACACACTCCATACACACTCCACACACTCTCCACACACACTCCACACACTCTCCATACATACTCCACACACACTCCATACACACTCCATACACCCCATTACACACTCCATACACACTCCATTACACACACTCCATACACACTCCATTACATACACTCCATACACACTCCACACACACTCCACACACACTCCATTACACACTCCACACACACTCCATACACACTCCATACACCCTCCATACACACTCCATACATACACACTCCATACACAATCCATACACACTGCATACACACTCCATACATACTCCATACACACTGCATACACACTCCATACACATTGCATACACACTCCATTGCAAACTCCATACACACTCCATAACACAATCTATATACACATTTTATTGTTGTCCCAGGTAATAACTGCTGCCCTCTTTGTTTAGACTACACACAGACACACACACACACACACACACACACACACACACACACACACACACACACACACACACACACACACACACACACACACACACATAATAACTGGTTCCCCCTTTGGTCTGTGTGTGTCCTTCAGCTGATCTGATGAAGTGTTTCCTTCTTTCTCCTACAGCCTGTGGAACTGCAGTATAACAGATGAAGGTTTCAGAGCTTTAGCATCAGCACTGAGATCAAACCCATCAGCCCTCAGAGAGCTCCATCTGTGGGGGAATCATCCTGGACCCTCAACACAGCAGCTGCTCTCTGAACTGAAGACACATCCAAACTGTAAACATATAGAAATATATGAACTCTAATGAGTCCATCCTGTTGTGTTCCACCTGAATCATGTTTTTACACTGTGCATAACTAAGTGTTGCAGCACATTCATATGTGAAGTTATATGTTTTAAAGTGACTTATGTAAATATGAAAATTGTGAGTAATATTGTATAAAGAATGTTTTCAATAAAAACACGTGGTGACATGTTAAGTTCATTGGTAAGCCTTGTTAATCATTTATTAGGCTGTGTGTGGGGTTGCCCACGGTGATCTGGGTGCTGTGTGTGGGGTTGCCCACGGTGATCTGGGTGCTGTGTGTGGGGTTGCCACGGTGATCTGGGTGCTGTGTGTGGGGTTGCCCACGGTGATCTGGGTGCTGTGTGTGGGGTTGCCCACGGTGATCTGGGTGCTGTGGGCGCAGGGTGGACCCACTGCTCACACACACACACACACACACACACACACACACAGGGTGCCCACCAATGGGACCAGAGCTGGGTGATGCCCTCCATCCTGGACCCACTGCACACACACACACACACACACACACACACACACACACACACACACACACACACACACACACACACACACACACACACACACACACACACACACACAGGGTGCCCACCAATGGGACCAGAGCTGGGTGATGCCCTCCATCCTGGACCCGCTGCACACACACACACACACACACACACACACACACACTCAAACACACACACACACACACACACACACACACACACACACACACACACACACACACACACACACACACACACACACACACAGGGTGCCCACCAATGGGACCAGAGCTGGGTGATGCCTTCCATCCTGGACCCACTGCACACACACACACACACACACACACACACCACACACACACACATACACACACGCACACACAGGGTGCCCACCGATGGGACCAGAGCTGGGTGATGCCCTCCATCCTGGACCCGCTGCACACACACACACACACACACACACACACACACACACACACACTCTACTCTCTCTCTCTCTCTCTCTCTCTCTCTCTCTCTCTCTCTGTCACGGTTTGGGGTTTGGGTTTTGGGACTTTTAGTTTGTAGTGTGTTCTGGACCGAGGACGACTGGGACTGGTGAACTGAGGACGAGTGTTCCACTGAGGACGAGTGTTCCACTGAGGACGAGTGTTCCACTGAGGACGAGTGTTCTGGCTAGCCCGCTCATTGCTACCCTGCCGCGCTGACTGTCGCTCTCCTCTGTTGGCGGCGTGCCATGGCTGAAGAGAGCCTGCTGCTTAAACTGTCTCTGGTGCCACTCTCCCACGAGGCGCGTCTGGTATGGGGGCATAGTGTCTAGGGAACACTCGTCCTCAGTGGAACACTCGTCCTCAGTGGAACACTCGTCCTCAGTGGAACACTCGACCTCAGTGGAACACTCGTCCTCAGTGGAACACTCCCACTCGCCCTCAGTGGAACACTCGTCCTCAGTGGAACACTCCCACTCGTCCTCCTCAGTGGACCACTCCCACTCGTCCTCAGTGGAACACTCCCACTCGTCCTCCTCAGTGGACCACTCCCACTCGTCCTCAGTGGAACACTCCCACTCGTCCTCCTCAGTGGACCACTCCCACTCGTCCTCAGTGGAACACTCCCACTCGTCCTCAGTGGAACACTCCCACTCGTCCTCCTCAGTGGACCACTCCCACTCGTCCTCAGTGGAACACTCCCACTCGTCCTTGGTCCAACAAAGAACACACTACAAACTAAAAGTCCCAAAACCAAAACCCAAAACCCAAACCGTGACAGTCTCTCTCTCTCTCTTCTCTCTCTCTTTCTCTCTCTACCACATGGCCAAGCTGCAAATATACTCATGAGCTCTCACACGCATACACACACAGCACACACATACACACTGTACACTGTACACACACACACACACACACACACACACATACACTATATTGACAAAAGTATTGGGTCACCTGCCTTGACTCACATATGAACTTAATGGAATAGTTTGGTATTTTACACTTTAAGCCCGTTATCTGTATTTCCTAGCATGAAAACGAGTGTTTGACACCGAAATCTCGACGATTTAACCTGTTTGTGGAATTTGGCAGCTTTAGAATGGAGGTCTGTATGGCTTAAACATTGCACACTGTGCATGGACTATTCTGTCCTTAAAACTCCCCTAAACATTTGTTTTTAAAAATGTGCAGCTCACCGAGTCGTTTCTGGTCTTCAGCGATCTTCTATAGCAAGTTTAGCAGCTAAATATAGCTTATGTCTGATCCTTTATTAGGGATTTTCGAAATCCCGAAAGTACTTTTTCAGATACCTCAGAACCGTGTGTGCCTAATATAGCACAACAGAATTTGAATTTTACTGTGAAACTTGCTATAGAAGATCTCTGCTTATGAGTACATGAGTGCTGCTGCATCTCTGCTTATGAGTACATGAGTGCTGCTGCTGCATCTCTGCTTATGAGTACATGAGTGCTGCTACTGCATCTCTGCTTATGAGTACATGAGTGCTGCTGCATCTCTGCTTATGAGTACATGAGTGCTGCTGCATCTCTGCTTATGAGTACATGAGTGCTGCTACTGCATCTCTGCTTATGAGTACATGAGTGTTGCTGCATCTCTGCTTATGAGTACATGAGTGCTGCTGCTGCATCTCTGCTTATGAGTACATGAGTGCTGCTGCTTATGAGTACATGAGTGCTGCTGCATCTCTGATTATGAGTACATGAGTGCTGCTGCATCTCTGCTTATGAGTACATGAGTGCTGCTGCTGCTGCATCTCTGCTTATGAGTACATGAGTGCTGCTGCATCTCTGCTTATGAGTACATGAGTGTTGCTGCATCTCTGCTTATGAGTACATGAGTGCTGCTGCATCTCTGCTTATGAGTACATGAGTGCTGCTGCATCTCTGCTTATGAGTACATGAGTGTTGCTGCTGCATCTCTGCTTATGAGTACATGAGTGCTGCTGCTGCTGCATCTCTGCTTATGAGTACATGAGTGCTGCTGCTGCATCTCTGCTTATGAGTACATGAGTGCTGCTGCATCTCTGCTTATGAGTACATGAGTGCTGCTGCTGCATCTCTGCTTATGAGTACATGAGTGCTGCTGCATCTCTGCTTATGAGTACATGAGTGCTGCTGCTGCATCTCTGCTTATGAGTACATGAGTGCTGCTGCTGCATCTCTGCTTATGAGTACATGAGTGCTGCTGCTGCATCTCTGCTTATGAGTACATGAGTGCTGCTGCATCTCTGCTTATGAGTACATGAGTGGATAGTGTTCTGTATATGTGATAGTAGCTGTAAAGTTGCTTATGAGTACATGAGTGGTGCACATGAATGGGAGCTGGAGGACCCTGAGGAGTTTCTCTAAGTTAAGTCGTTAAGGCTGCTCTGGACTGAGGAGAATGGACAACACCAGGATCATGAGGGACAAGGAGATCTATATACTATATGGATAACATCACGAGAGACGAGGAGATCTATATACTATATGGATAACATCACGAGAGACGAGGAGATCTATATACTATATGGATAACATCACGAGAGACGAGGAGATCTATATACTATATGGATAACATCACGAGAGACGAGGAGATCTATATACTATATGGATAACATCACGAGAGACGAGGAGATCTATATACTATATGGATAACATCACGAGAGACGAGGAGATCTATATACTATATGGATAACATCACGAGAGACGAGGAGATCTATATACTATATGGATAACATCACGAGAGACGAGGAGATCTATATACTATATGGATAACATCACGAGAGACGAGGAGATCTACAGTATACTGTATATGGATAACATCACGAGAGACGAGGAGATCTATATACTATATGGATAACATCACGAGAGACGAGGAGATCTATATACTATATGGATAACATCAGGATCATGAGGGACAAGGAGATCTATATACTATATGGATAACATCACGAGAGACGAGGAGATCTATATACTATATGGATTACATCACGAGAGACGAGGAGATCTATATACTATATGGATAACATCACGAGAGACGAGGAGATCTATATACTATATGGATAACATCACGAGAGACGAGGAGATCTATATACTATATGGATAACATCACGAGAGACGAGGAGATCTATATATGGATAACATCACGAGAGACGAGGAGATCTATATACTATATGGATAACATCACGAGAGACGAGGAGATCTATATACTATATGGATAACATCAGGATCATGAGGGACAAGGAGATGAGCCACTATAACATCACAGAGAAGCTCTCAGCTCTGCAAAGACGAATTGACCAGGATGGACAAGGAGAGTAGCCACGTAAAAGAATGTGGCTCCTTGCTCCGAGACCAAACAACTCCAATCCACTCCAACTCCACACACACACACACACACACACACACACACACACACACACACACACACACACACACACACACACACACACACACACACCATTGCTGACAGCAAGGAAAATTACAAACTAAACCGTGTGTAATGTTTTGATGCCAGTTTGCTGGCTAAGTTACTGTTGAGTCAACATTGATTTTTAAGCTGAGAAATGTAGAGTTGATTGTGAACAACCTCCATGTTATGGAATGCTTGGTGGAGTTCAACCTGCTACAGTAGTTTGGTGGAAGCTACTGGATAATAGAAATAGCTTCATCCAGTTTGACTGGAGACTTTTCAAGGACTAAAGCGTAGAGAAGAAAAGAAATGACTGAATAGAAACGGAATGTTTTGGGTGAGTAGGTATTTTATTTAATTAGTAACATTTCCCATTATGTTTCCTGAAAGCAACAGCCCATAATTCAGTCTTAGCACAAAATTGCATTCAATGTATATTAATAAATATTTTATTTAATTAGTAACTTTTTCCATTATGTTTGCTGAAAGCAACAGCCCCATAATTCAGTCTTAGCACAAAATCTCATTAAATGTAAATTAATAAATATGTTATTTAATTAGTAACATTTTCCATTATCTTTCCGAAAAGCAATAGCTCATAATTCAGTCTTAGCAAAACATGTATTAAGTGAAGTCTTATATATGATGCAAATACATCAATGTAAATGCAAATGTAGGAAAGCCATCACCACCAGTTAGCTAGTTGAGCTGAAGTGATTCTGTTGGGAGGTCATTATGGTGGACACAAAGCCATCACCACCAGTTAGCTGGTTGAGCTGAAGTGATTCTGTTGGGAGGTCATTATGGTGGACACAGTTAGCTGGTTGAGCTGAAGTGATTCTGTAGGGAGGTCATTATGGTGGACACAGTTAGCTGGTTGAGCTGAAGTGATTCTGTTGGGAGGTCATTATGGTGGACACAAAGCCATCACCACAGTTAGCTGGTTGAGCTGAAGTGATTCTGTAGGGAGGTCATTATGGTGGACACAGTTAGCTAGTTGAGCTGAAGTGATTCTGTTGGGAGGTCATTATGGTGGACACAGTTAGCTAGTTGAGCTGAAGTGATTCTGTTGGGAGGTCATTATGGTGGACACAGTTAGCTAGTTGAGCTGAAGTGATTCTGTTGGGAGGTCATTATGGTGGACACAGTTAGCTAGTTGAGCTGAAGTGTTTCTGTTGGGAGGTCATTATGGTGGACACAAAGCCATCACCACCAGTTAGCTAGTTGAGCTGAAGTGTTTCTGTTGGGAGGTCATTATGGTGGACACAGTTAGCTAGTTGAGCTGAAGTGTTTCTGTTGGGAGGTCATTATGGTGGACACAGTTAGCTAGTTGAGCTGAAGTGTTTCTGTTGGGAGGTCATTATGGTGGACACAAAGCCATCACCACAGTTAGCTAGTTGAGCTGAAGTGATTCTGTAGGGAGGTCATTATGGTTACACAAAGGAAGTGACATAAAACACAGATGATTGACCAGGATTCTATACAGGTGAGACGTTTTGTCTTTGAAAGTAGAATCTAGAAGTGCTGAGCACTCAGTTTACTGCCCTGTGTGTGCCGTCAGTGTGTACATCTCCCAGTTTACACACTTCATACATCACATGAACAACAGCAGAGTGTTTAGAGCTCAGTTCTCTTCCTCCCCTCTTCTTTCTTCTCCTTCTTCTCTTTGAAGATCTTTCCATCCTGTTGCCTCATCCAGGTCAGTTTGGCGTCTGCTGGCATCCCACTGTCCCTCAGTCTCTGCTGAATCTGGAGAACAGAACCCAAGTCATTCAGAAGCAGCTCTCAGCATGGACTGTCACACGTTCCCAGCACAGACTCACTTGTAGGGGTCTGGACTCAGCTGCTGTAGGAAGGCCTGCTGCATGGCAGGGTCATGGATGTTCACATGAGAAGCTACCTTAACCCTCTGGAGTCTAA
Source organism: Sardina pilchardus (assembly GCF_963854185.1). NCBI lineage: Eukaryota > Metazoa > Chordata > Actinopteri > Clupeiformes > Clupeidae > Sardina > Sardina pilchardus. The sequence continues at coordinate 30,981,779 of NC_085009.1, read as the reverse complement.
ATCCTCCCCCTGGGAATTTGAAAAACTGTTCCAAACACACATCTCAATCTGCACCATCCTGTCTGAGCCCTGTGATTCAGCTCTACTCTAGACTACTGGATCAGCACCATCCTATCTGAGCCCTGTGATTCAGCTCTTCTGTCCTCTAGACTACTGGATCAGCACCATCCTATCACGCCTACAGCTGGTCCAAAATGCAGCTGCTAGACTGCTGACTGGGTCAAAAAAGAGGGAGCATATTACCCCCATCCTAGCCTCTCTCCACTGGTTGCCAATCCAGTATAGAATTCATTTTAAGATTTTATTGATGGTTTTTAAAGCTCTTAATGGTCTGGCCCCAACCTACTTATCAGACCTCATCCATCCCCATTCAGCCCCTAGGGCCCTCAGATCCTGCAGCATGGGTCTTCTACATGTCCCACGCTCCAGACTTAAACAAAGAGGTGATAGAGCTTTTGCAGTAGCTGCACCTCGCCTGTGGAACCAGCTGTCACCGCCCATTAGAGATGCTCCCTCCATCACCAGTTTTAAATCTAGGCTAAAAACACACCTCTTTTCCCTGGCGTTCCCTGTCAGTGTACGATTGCTATTTTTCTGTTCTTTGTTTTATTTATTTTATATTACTTTTATATTACTTTCAATTTGTTCTTTTACATTTTTATCTATTTTTATTGTCCCATACCTTGCACCTGTACGGCACTGTGGTCAGTGTAAACTGTATTTTATATGTGCCTTATAAATAAACTTTACTTACTTACTTACTTACTGTGATTCAGCTCTACTCTAGACTACTGGATCAGCACCATCCTATCTGATCCCTGTGATGCAGCTCTACTCTAGACTACTGGATCAGCACCATCCTATCTGAGCCCTGTGATTCAGCTCTACTCTAGACTACTGGATCAGCACCATCCTATCTGATCCCTGTGATGCAGCTCTACTCTAGACTACTGGATCAGCACCATCCTATCTGATCCCTGTGATGCAGCTCTACTCTAGACTACTGGATCAGCACCATCCTATCTGATCCCTGTGATGCAGCTCTACTCTAGACTACTGGATCAGCACCATCCTATCTGATCCCTGTGATGCAGCTCTACTCTAGACTACTGGATCAGCACCATCCTATCTGATCCCTGTGATGCAGCTCTACTCTAGACTACTGGATCAGCACCATCCTATCTGATCCCTGTGATGCAGCTCTACTCTAGACTACTGGATCAGCACCATCCTATCTGAGCCCTGTGATTCAGCTCTACTCTAGACTACTGGATCAGCACCATCCTATCTGATCCCTGTGATGCAGCTCTACTCTAGACTACTGGATCAGCACCATCCTATCTGATCCCTGTGATGCAGCTCTACTCTAGACTACTGGATCAGCACCATCCTATCTGATCCCTGTGATTCAGCTCTACTGGATCAGCACCATCCTATCTGATCCCTGAACATTCAAAAACCCTTTTACACCATAATCTACCTTTACTTTGTAGATAATCATTTTTATTTTATTATACTTGTTGAATTGTTTCTATTGTACTATAACTGCTCCCAATGCTCTCCCAATTGATATTGTTTACTGTATTTATACAATTGTTTATTGTATGGAAATGCAAAATATGTTTTTCCCTACAAGGTCTCCTGACTCAGGCGAATGCTACTAACAACAGAAAGGGACCACTGTGCAGTGTGTGAATGCACAGAACGCTCCCTGTCCCGTCCTTGTGCCTAAATGACCAGCAGAGGGCGCCGTATACCAAAGACTCGAGGATAGGGAGTTGGGCAACTGAGCTGAAAAGTCTAACATTTAAAACAAACTCTTGAGCCTGCATTTGGAATCCAATTCCCAGGGAGGTTCGGTTTAACTTGACACTTGGGCCTTAGCATTAGCATAACTGTAATGTGGGTGAGTGGCAGCTTTATCCACGCCACGACAGGAGCACAGCCCTGAGTCGGGTCCCTTTACCCAAAGAATCATCCAACACACACCTGTGGGACATGGGAGCTGTGTATAGCCTACTTCAGACATAACATGCACCGTCGTTTAGTCATGACTTGATTTTTACTTTCAAATATTTAGTTACTGTAGCCTACCATGTAATCAACAAAAATGATAGGGAAATAGATCAGATTGTGCATAGGAGTAGCCTATTGAAGATGGGACATTGTACATTGAGAGTGTGTGTGTGTGTGTGTGTGTGTGAGAGAGAGAGAGAGAGAGATAGCACCTAAAATGCTTAAATGCACCCTTTCTGTGTTTGCAATGAATGAGGCCGTGATATTGCGCCAACAGATTGTCACTATTACAACATGGGCAACGCTCTGTTTGTTTTTGAGACATATTAAACAAAGACGTGTCTATCTCTTTCAGACCACCTCGTTAGTGGACTGACCTCTGTCGTAGCCTAGCCGCTACTCTACATCAACAGTCCCGCGAACGGAGTAGCCTAAATACTCCACGCAAGCCATCCGTGTAAAATTGATTGTCACCGGCAATCAATCCAGAGGGATAAAAGTGTGTGTGTGTGGTGGTGGTGTGTCGCGCGACGGCGTTTGCTCTGGCGCCTGCGCTTTGATGGGTAATTAACCGGGATGATGCCAAGCAGCCAATCACATCTCCGGTTAAGGCAGTCAGCGGACGCCTGTGAGAGCTGCACCGAGCTGCGGGGGGAGAGACGGGCTGTGCCGACAGCAGATCCGTGTTCGGTCGGACAGAAGCAACACAGGCTTTCAACAAGTGATCCGGGTTGGCCCATCCACATCAACAGTGCCGTAAGTTTGTATAGTTGAGGCGAACATACGCTGAAATAGCTAGAATGTAGATAGTCCGGACGTTACTTTTGGGAGAGATGAGTACGGGATAGCCTATCTGAACTGTCTGAAAGTAACAAGGGACGCACCATTATCGCGCTCGCTAATGTAGAAATACTAGATAGGATAAACTGATTTTGTTTCAGTTTCTGTGACCCCAGAAATAAATGCATGATTGTCTTAATTTGCTGTTGACAATTGGCGTAAACTCTCCCTAATATTTCGGTTGTGTCAAACTCGCCGGCAGAATGGGTGCGGATGTGACACTTACGTCACCGCTCTCTTCACTGTCCTGCGCGCATTCCGAAGCAGAGGCACGAGACGTGTCAACAGGCGCTATCCAGTCCTTTATGAACGAGGGATAAAGTGGCTTAAATTGTGTCAACGTGTTTGAAAGTGTTGCATGCCGTATCGGGTCATGCTCTTCTGATATACGAGGGCGTTGCAGTCGGAGAATAAAATACTTTGTTGTTTTAGTAGAAGAAGCCGGTATGGGGAATGTGGCTGAACTTTTTGGAGTGTTGGGAAAATAGAGGGCGTGTCCGGTGACATCGGCTGCGGCGGTAACTCATAGATGTGTGGAACTCCGTGAAGAGTATGTGGAGTTAAAATGGAAGGTTACTTTGTTTCTATGACTGTTTGAGCACTGTGGTGACAATTCAACTCCTGATGCCACCTGTTGCTTTGCAACAGGTAGCATAGACCTAGGCCTACATTTAAGGTTTCACTCTTTAAAAAAAAAAACCCAAAAAAAACAATGCATTGTCAGGAACCGAAACCAAAGCTTTTTTTTGTTATCAGTAGCTGCGTTTTTCAACACGAGGCGACAAGTAGGCAGTGTAGGTGTCGCCAAGCGACGATGGTCACGCGGACCTCCAAATGAAATTATCTTGTCAAGCACAAATTCGTCTCATGTGTCGCAGATTGAACGATGTTACAGATGCTGACACGACACAAGCTGAGAGAAACCAGACGTATACTGGCCCATGTCCCATGTATTAAGGCATGTTGCAGAGTTCAGCAGCTAACCATACAGGAGCTGACCACGTGACTGGTTCACAGGAAAGACACGCATGTCTGATGCACTGAAATACTGTTTGTGCAGGTAGTTTTTTTTGTTTTGTTTTTTTTCATATCACATCCAGCAGCAGTTTTCATACGGCCTCTCAGATGTTTTGAGTAGGAAGGAAAAATGAATAAATACATTCATATAAAAAAAACCCCACACATTCAGTTCTAGGTGTCCTCAAAACAGTGTAGCCTAATGAGCAATATCCTTATGATATGATCAACTGATCAAACCACTACAATCCATCATCAGCGTGGAAGAGGCCAAAGAAGGAAAGGCAGTAGGCTAGGCCTACATGCTAGCTCATAAGTGGGTATATACAGTAAATATCATCAAACAGCACTCAGATACCCATGCAGATGGTGATATCTATTATCTATACATATAAGTAGGCTACTTGGACTCCTGGGCCACATGCATTTTGGAAATGAAAAAATCTGGATTGCACTTATATATTATACAATAATAGTACACAAAGATATTCCTATGCTGTGTTTTACTTTAGAAAAAACAAACTGTTCTCTTTGGCCATCGTTTAATTGGGACCTTTAGGCGGGTGTTGTTGTGTCTCTTTGGAGCGGTGACTGGGTTGCTTGACCTAGTGTGGAAAGAAATGGAATAAACGGGCGCACACACAACATACGCAGAGCAAGGCAACAATATCACATCAGTGTCACCCACGGCTTATGGGCATATGTAACCTGCATGGTTGCTCTTGAGCAAGGCACTTGACCCCAAGTTGTTCCGGGGGACAATGTAATGACAGTGTAATCCCTTGTACTACTGTATACTGTAATAGTTGACATACTGTAGGTAAGTCACTTTGGATGAACAAAGTGTCTGCTCAATGTAATGTAACATACACACAAATGTAATGTATACCTTACCATGTTAAAAGAACTCACCTCTTATATTACCACTACACCCTAGACTGGGCAAAGTAACCATGGCCATTAATCACGCCCCAGTAGAAATACAGCACAGACTCCCCAGACTAATGTTCAATCTTAAAGGATTGAGCCTAGTATGGTGATAGACTTGCGTTGGTACATTTTCTCAGATCAGAAGTGAAATTCTCAAAACTACCTGTTCAATCTTCACATCATTGTGTCACTTGAGCACAACAAAAAAGTGATAGCAAAGATCGTATAGTTACTAAGATGAATCATAAAGGGGTTTTTCAATGGAATGAAATGGCACCACTTCCGCCTCCTAAAGGGGCGTGATCAGTGATGAGATGATCGGTTTAGAACGGTGTAGAATCAGCAGAAGCAGGTGCCGTTGATAACAGGTTTATTTCTCCCATAGAAATGCTCCCGTTTGCCTCCTAAATGGGAGTGGCAGTTGCGTCACAATGAAACCAGAATTTACCCTCATATGAATCGTCTCGCTTTATAAACCGTCTCTGGTGATAGTCAGTCTAACTACACCCCCGACTCCACCCACAAAAACAGTAACTCAGTTCCGTGTGGTCCGCCCAGGTGCGGGCCAGGCGTGGGCCAGGTGCGGTTGAGCCAGCATGGCGGACGTGGAGCCGGTGAAGCGGATGCTGCGGGCGCTGCTGCAGGCCAGTAAGGGCGGCGTGTCGCTGGGCCGCCTGCAGGCCGAGTACAAGGAGCTGACGGGCGAACTCATCCCCTACAAGCAGCTGGGCCACGCCACCCTGGACGCTCTGCTCCTCACCATGCCCTCTCTACTGCGCATGGAGCGCAGCCGCACCGGGGAGGTGAGTGTGTGTGTGTGTGTGAGTGTGTGTGTGTGTGTGTGTGTGTGTGTGTGTGTGTGTGTGTGCGTGTGTGTGTGTGTGTGTGTGTGTGTGTGTGTCTGTGTGTGTGTGTGTGTGTGTGTGTGTGTGTGTGTGTGTGAGCAGCTCGGCCACGCCACCCTGGACGCTCTATTACTCACCATGCCCTCTCTACTGCGCATGGAGCGCAGCCGCACCGGGGAGGTGAGTGTGTGTGTGTGTGTGTGTGTGTGTGTGTGTGTGTGTGTGTGTGTGTGTGAGCAGCTGGGCCATGCCACCCTGGACGCTCTGCTCCTCACCATGCCCTCTCTACTGCGCATGGAGCGCAGCCGCACCGGGGAGGTGAGTGAGTGTGTGTGTGTGTGTGTGTGTGTGTGTGTGTGTGTGTGTGTGTGTGTGTGTGTGTGTGTGTGTGTGAGCAGCTGGGCCACGCCACCCTGGACGCTCTGCTGCTCACCATGTCCTCTCTACTGCGCATGGAGCGCAGCCGCACCGGGGAGGTGAGTGTGTGTGTGTGCGTGCGTGCGTGCGTGCGTGTGAGTGTGTGTGTGTGTGTGTGTGTGTGTGTGTGTGTGTGTGTGTACGCATGGAGCATAACGGGGAGGTGAGTGTGTGTGTGTGTGTGTGTGTGTGTCTGTGTGTGTGTGTGTGTGTGTGTGCGTGCGTGTGTGCGTGTGTGTCATACTAGCACTTTCCTAGGATCATCAGCCAATTCACCAACACAGTGATTCATTTCTGGATGTGTATTTATTTACCCCCTTACCCATTCTCTTGCCCCCCCCCCCCACCCCTTGCCACACAGTGATTCATTTCAGGATGTGTATTTATTTACCCCCTTACCCATTCTTTTGCCCCCCCCCCCCCATTTCAGGATGTGTATTTATTTACCCCCTTACCCATTCTCCCCCCCCCCCCCCCATTTCAGGATGTGTATTTATTTACCCCCCTTACCCATTCTCTTACCCCCCCACCCCTTACCACACAGTGATTCATTTCAGGATGTGTATTTATTTACCCCCTTACCCATTCTCTTGCCCCCCCCCCACCCCTTGCCACACAGTGATTCATTTCAGGATGTGTATTTATTTACCCCCTTACCCATTCTTTTGCCCCCCCCCCCCCATTTCAGGATGTGTATTTATTTACCCCCTTACCCATTCTTTTGCCCCCCCCCCCCATTTCAGGATGTGTATTTATTTACCCCCTTACCCATTCTTTTGCCCCCCCCCCCCCATTTCAGGATGTGTATTTATTTACCCCCTTACCCATTCTCTTGCCCCCCCCCACCCCTTGCCACACAGTGATTAATTTCAGGATGTGTATGTATTTACCCCCTAACCCATTCTCTTGCCCCCCCCTTGCCAGATGGTGTGTTATGCCACGGTGGGCAGTGAGACGGCGCACATTGCCAAGCTGGTGGCACGGCAGCGCACTGCCAAGAAGACCGGCCGCCCACAGCTGGTCAACTGCCAGATGAGGGTGAAGCCCGCCGCCCCCCTGGTGCTGAATGGTGAGCATGCCCGTCTGTGCCCGTCTGTCTGTTCCTATCTGTGCCCGTCTGTGCCCGTCTGTCTGTTCCTATCTGTGCCCGTCTGTGCCCGTCTGCCTGTTTATCTGTCTGTGCTCGTCTGTCTGTCTGTCTGTGCTCGTCTGTCTGTTCCTATCTGTGCCCGTCTGTGCTCGTCTGTCTGTTTGTCTGTCTGTGCTCGTCTGTCTGTCTGTGCCTGTGTGTGCCCGTCTGTCTGTGCCCGTCTGCCTGTTTTTCTGTCTGTGCTCGTCTGTCTGTTCCTATCTGTGCCCGTCTGTGCTCGTCTGTCTGTTTGTCTGTCTGTGCTCGTCTGTCTGTTTGTGCCCGTGTGTTCCCGTCTGTCTGTTTTTCTGTCTGTGCCTGTCTGTCTGTCTCTGCCCGTCTGTGCTCGTCTGTCTGTTTGTCTGTCTGTGCCCGTCTATGCCTGTCTGTTTCTGCCTGTCTGTGTCCTTCTGTTTCTATTTGTGTCTGTCTGTGCCAGCTGTCTGTTTGTCTGTCTGTGCCCGTCTGTCTGTTTGTCTGTCTGTACCCGTCTGTGCCAGTGCCAGTCTGTTTCTGTTCATGTGTCTGTCTGTCTGTCTGTCTGCCTGTAACCCTGCCTGTGTCTGTTCTTTTGCCGCATTTTGTCTTTGCGTGTTGTTGTTGTCTTGTTTTGCGTAAACATTACATGTTTGTCAAATTAAACTGTGACCCTTACTAGACTCCATCGTGTGTTTGCTGCATTGTTTTGTTGTAGTGAACTTAGAGCAGCCACAAAATGGTGGTCTGAGTTTGCTGTGTTGAACGTGCCTGTAGACATGAGTCTGTTCTCCTGCCCTCTTATCCGTGGTCCCGCACAACACAAACGGCTGCTGAATGAGGAAGTGCTTTTGGAAAGAAGGAGAACGTACAGTAGCTTCCTGGTGTTGTAGTGTTAAGTCAGCTCAGTGTAAGTGAGGAGATGGTGGACAAGGTGGTGCTTCCTACTTGGGTTTGAGCTGAAAAAAGGACATAAGTACATGTGTTTTGTCTCTCCTCGCAACTAAAATGTGAAGACGAGAACAACTTGGCAGCTGAGGTGTGGAGGTGAACAAACACACACACACACACACACACACACACACATATACTGTACATACACACACAGTCATAAAATTACATTTATGCATTCACATATTGCCATATTGCGTGTAATTTATTACGCTTTCACTTCATCTGATAAACAGCACTCATCGCTGCCCTCTAACATCCTCTCATCCCAACTCCAGATAGGAGGGGTGTATTGCAGAAATGTCGTAATCACGCAATAAACGTTTCTAACCTTAGGATGACCCATACTTACGGTGCCAGCAGGGCCCGTTTACTCATAGTAGAAATTCTCCGATGCCAGTCATTTCAGTAGAACTCGACGAGCGTCAATGTAACTGCTACAGTGTGCCATTTTAGTGAATCACAATGGATGTACTGCTCAGCTGGACGCTCTTGCACAAAACATGAAAGATGGACCCCCCCCCCCGCCCCCTCCATGTTGTGGCGCAGAATAAGATAAATACTTTTAGTTATTTTCACACACACACACACACACACACACACACACTTCCTGTCATCATGTGCTTCTCTCCTGGGTCATCAGCCGTCTGTCCACAGGCTGTTAGTTGTTAGCAGGCTAGTGTGTGATGCTACTGCTGGTGAAAGGTGTGTTTGTGTGTGGTGCTGTGTGCTGGATTGATGGCCTCTCTCATTGGAGAAGCCTGGAGAGGATGTAGGGGCCACTCGTGGTGCTGACAATTAAGCTGGATATCAGGGGGATGGGTTGTGTGTGTGTGTGTGTGTGTGTGTGTTTGTTTGCATTGAGATCTGTTTATAATGATGCTGCAGATAGTTAAGTCTGACTCAGAGAAAGAGGTGTATGTGTGTGTGTGTGTGTGTGTGTGTGTGTGTCTGGAAAGAGAGAGAAGGGGAGAGGGTTGTGTGTATGTGTGTGTGTGTGTGTGTGTGTGTGTGTGCGCATATACATGTGGTAAGGTAGCCTACTTTATCTCCCTCGTCCCACTCCTCCGTCAGACAGGAGCTGTGTGTGTGTGTGTGTGTGTGTGTGCGTGTGTGTGTGCCAGACAGTGACACTGCAGAAACAGAAGCAGGAAAAGGAGCAGCAGACAGCAGCAGCGCTCTGTTCTCCTCTTCTGGCCGGCTATCCTGATCTCACCCCTAACGGACGCGCACGCCTGAGCTCACACACACACACACACACACACACACACACACACACACACACACACACACACACACACACACACACACACACACACACACACACACACACACACACACACACACACACACACACACACACACACATACACACGCACACACACACACACACACACACACACACACACACACACACACACACACGCTCACACACACACACACACACACACACACACACACACACACACACACACACACACACAGACAGACACACACACACACACACACACACACAGACAGACACACACACACACACACACACACACACACACACACACACACACACACACACAGACACACACACACACACACACACACACACACACACGCACGGCAGGACGTACAGCTTACAGACGAGAGCTGAGGAGAAACACAGCAGATCTTACAGGCAAGGAGACAGCCGGCAGGGCTTACAGCTTACAGACCTGAGACTGAGACAGTAGAGGCAGCAGACAGAACAGAGAGAGAGAGAGAGAGAGAGAGACAGAGAGAGAGAGAGAGAGAGAGAGAGAGAGAGAGAGAGAGAGAGAGAGAGGCAGAGAGAGAGAGAGAGAGAGAGAGAGAGAGAGAGAGAGGGAGAGGGAGAGGGAGAGGGAGAGAGAGGGAGAGAGAGAGAGAGAGGGAGAGGCAGAGAACTCAGCAGGCTTAGCCTAGAGGAGCAAGACAGAAGGGAACTCAAGGCAGGGCTTACACAAGTGGGGTAGTTAGCAAGAGAGAGAGACACACACACACACACACACACACGCACACACACGCAGAAGGGAAGGCATGAGGACTTGGACACGGAAAACCAGCGCAAGAGAAAATAGCAGGACACATACCTGAGAGAGAGGGAGAGAGAAAGAGAGAGAGAGAGAGAGGGAAGAGTGGAGGCAGCCCATGCATCGGCAGAGAGAAACTATTAGATAGCAGTTAGCAGACAAGTTAGCAGACAGAGAGATAGAGGGAGAGAAAGAAAGAGAGATACAGAGAGAGAAAGAGAGAGAGCAGAGGAGTGGAGGCAGCACATGCACCGGCAGAGAGAGACTGTAAGAGAACAGCAGACAGAGAGAGAGACAGAGAGAGGGGGAGAGAGAGAGAGCAGCCGTATCATACACATGCACAGAGTGGAGTGTGTAGTGGTAGCGGCGTGTGCTAACGCCTGAGCGGCGTGTCCTAACGCCTGCCCTGAGCTGTTAGAGGAGGGATCTGGCTGGACCCTGAGGAGGTATTAGGGGGATGGACCAGGCTGGACGATCCTGACTCCTCTGTGCCGGTAAGAGATGACGCTGTAGATGAGGTGTGATGTCATCACCAGGAATCCGCTGACTGGCATGATGTCATTGGACATGGGGGGGGGGGGGGGGGTGTTATGATGTCATACATTAGGAATGTGTGTTGTGCATGACGCGTTGTCACTGAGCAATACCAGAGGGCTTAGCATGGTAAGAGGTACAGTGTGGCTGATTGGTGCTGTAGCTGGGCTGTTATGATATATAGTGTCTTTATGGATTAGCTCTTTAATGCAGTGTAGCTGGACTGGTCTGATATACAGTATGTATGGATTAGCTCTTTAATGCAGTGTAGCGGGACTGGTCTGATATATAGTATGTATGGATTAGCTCTTTAATGCAGTGTAGCTGGACTGTTATGATATATAGTATGGATTAGCTATTTCATGCAGTGTAGTTAGATATATAGTATGTATGGATTAGCTGTTTAATGCAGTGTAGCTGGACTGTTGTGATATATGGTATGTATGGATTAGCTGTTTAATGCAGTGTAGCTGGACTGTTATGATATATAGTATGTATGGATTAGCTATATGATGCAGTGTAGCTGGACTGGTCTGATATATATTATGTATGGATTAGCTGTTTAATGCAGTGCAGCTGGACTGATATGATACAGTATATAGTATGTATGGATTAGCTGTTTAATGCAGTGTAGCTGGACTGTTATGATATATAGTATGTATGGATTAGCTATATGATGCAGTGTAGGTGGACTGGTCTGATATATAGTATGTCTGGATTAGCTGTTTAATGCAGTGTAGCTGGACTGATATGATACAGTATATAGTATGTATGGATTAGCTGTTTAATGCAGTGTAGCTGGACTGTTATGATATATAGTATGTATGGATTAGCTATATGATGCAGTGTAGGTGGACTGGTCTGATATATAGTATGTCTGGATTAGCTGTTTAATGCAGTGTAGCTGGACTGATATGATATATAGTATGTATGGATTAGCTGTTTAATGCAGTGTAGCTCCTAAATGATGACTTGAGTGGTCTGTTGTGGCGGCGGCTGTTTCCTCTGAAGTAATAATCAAGGGAGAGAGTCCAGACAGAGATGCTGTGAGCTGATTAAGTCATAGACCAGTCGGATATATCTTTGGGGATGAGTTATACACAGACACCAGTAGGCTGTATCTTTGGGGATGAGTTACTTAGACACCAGTAGGCTGTATCTTTGGGGATGAGTTACTGAGAGCCCAGTAGGCTGTATCTTTGGGGATGAGTTACTGAGAGCCCAGTAGGCTGTATCTTTGGGGATGAGTTACTGAGAGCCCAGTAGGCTGTATCTTTGGGGGATGACTTACTGAGACCCCAGTTAACTGTATCTTTGGGGTATGAGGTTGTGATGGTTGTCTGTGAGAGACTCATTGTGTTGTGTCCAAAAGCATACTTCATCCTTACATTGACTTAATTTATTCATTTAGCAGATGTTCTTATTCAATGTTCTGACACAGTGTAGTATACTAACATTATACTACTGTACAGCTATTATATAGTTTATTTTTTTCCATCTAGCCCCCCTTTAGAACCCATGGCGCTGGTGTTCTTTAGGCCTATCGTGACTCATTTTGGGTGCAATTTAGAGCATTGTATGTATGAGCACATGTATTCTGATAGGACAGGGAGGAGTAAAAGCAAGCGAGTGGTAGAGAGATTATTATCGTCCCCTTAGATCTACGTTCCGAGTAGTTCTGAGATATTGAACTTCAAAGTTTTAGAATTTTATAGAGTTATACTGATAAGTGGAACAAACCTCTTTAGATATAATGTCCAAAAATGCACACAACTACAAGAAACATATCAAGGGGACGATATGTCATTATTATGTGTACATCGTTTTCCACCCGGCCGTCCTGACTGGCACTTTGTATGTTTCAGTAACATGCTTTTAAATTAATTTAAGTCAGCTTATTACTATGATTATATGGTCCCTATTAAGCTATTAGACTATTACCATATGGCTAGCACTAGTCCCTATTAGACTATTGCTGTATGGCTAGCACTAGTCCCTATTAGGCTATTAGACTATTGCCGTATGGCTAGCACTAGTCCCTATTAGGATATTAGACTATTGCCGTATGGCTAGCACTAGCCCCTATTAGGCTATTAGACTATTGCCGTATGGCTAGCACTAGTCCCTATTAGGCTATTAGACTATTGCCGTATGGCTAGCACTAGTCCCTATTAGGCTATTAGACTATTGCCGTATGGCTAGCACTAGTCCCTATTAGGCTATTAGACTATTGCCGTATGGCTAGCACTAGTCTTATGGCAATAGTGCAACAATGTGGCCAGATAAAGGACAAGGCAGGCATTCATTGAATTAGTTTGTAGAACAGCTAATTGTGGACTGGCATCATAACAGTTGCCACCACAGTGATAATGTCCTATTTGTGTTGCCACAACTTTGATAATGTCCTAATTGTGTTCTTACCACTTTGATAATGTCCTAATTGTGTTCTCACCACTTTGATAATGTCCTAATTGTGTTCTCACCACTTTGATAATGTCCTAATTGTGTTCCCACCACCACGATAATGTCCTAATTGTGTTCTCACCACCACGATAATGTCCTAATTGTGTTTCCACCACCATTATAACGTCCTGATTGTGTTGTCATCACCACGATAATGTGCTTGTTGTGTTCTCACCACCATGATAACGTGCTGATTGTGTTGAAATGCTCCCCCATTCTAAAGCAGTAACAGCACAGATCCTTGATTCCTAGCCCTCTCTGGTAGCACAGCACAGCACAGGGTCTCTGATCGTAGAGAGAGAGAGAGAGAGAGAGAGAGAGAGAGAGAGAGAGAGAGAGAGGCGTCGCTTTTAGCTCCCTTCAGCTCAGCTCAGCCCTGCTCCACTTTCCACTCTCCTCTCTGTCCGCAGCCAAGCCCAGGACGTCGCTACGGCAACCGGATCACCGGGGACGACTGGGCCGGGGGGGCGCGCGTCCCGGAGCGTACGCGGACTCTCGCCAGGGGCATGTGAGGGACGCGCAGGCCGACGCCAGGGGCAACGCCGCCCACAACAAAGCCCAGAGCGCACCTGTGCGGAAGGGCTCCTCCGCCTCTGACAGGTGAGTGGCAGCGCTGAGACCGCGGAGGTCAAAGGTCACGACTTGCCGTGTGCTTGCTGATGTAGCAGAGCCGCAGAGACGCAAAGTGACTTCAAATATTGCGCGGAACAACAACTGTGAGAAAACAGCAGACTTCATGGTGTCATGCATTCACACTTTGGTGAAAGTAAGCCAAAATCGGTCTGTCATTTTAACAACGGTAGAACTTGAAGAGTAGTTTAGTACAGTAAATAAAAAAATTTACCAGGTCCATTCAGAATTTATATTGGATGAAACCTCTATCATTTCTTTTTTGGTGGAGTGAGAATGCCAGGCTGTTGTGTGAGGGACCTTCATGATTACCAAACATGACGGCAATAAGCAAGCTGCCTCACAAACAGCCCAATTAGCCTATTTCACAAGATGTCGTCACTGTGTAAACTAACTTCCTCTGGAACAGCTCAGTCTATAGGAAAGACAGAAACAGGAAGATGTTTTACCCTGCCAATTAAGGCATCACTAACATCAACTAGGCCACACACCTGGACACTGTGAAATTGGCTCATTGGCTGTAGATTGGATAGATGCTAACTGCACACCTGATTACACTTGTCTGATTAGC
>NC_085009.1:30939918-30962418 GCF_963854185.1 Sardina pilchardus | reverse complement strand
TCTAATCACATTGGCTTCAATCAGTCGTGCTCTCTGCTGAGATAGATGGAAGATACAGTTGGGTGGGGTGGGGGGTGGGGGGGGGTTGTAAATGAATGTTCAGGTGTATGTTCTCAGTGTGGCCCATAATTAAACCATCTTTAGTGAAGACTCATAATCTTAAGACTAGCTAATGGTATTGGAGGTGATCAAACTAGTTAGCTAAATGGTAGAGAAGTATAGAGAATGATAGAGGCTACTAGCTAGCTAAATGGTAGAGAATAGAGAATAATAGAGGCTACTAGCCAAAGCACAGGATTAGCAAATTGTCTGATCAGCAGACTAACTGTCAAGCTCATTTCCTGTTTCTAGGCCAGACAAGAGGATGACCCTTCCCTCCAGGTTTCAGAAGGAGGTCCATGCCCACCTCTCCAGGAACCCACAGCAGGGCAATGGTGAGTGGGGTGATCTCTCTCTCTCTCTCTCTCTCTCTCTCTCTCTCTCTCTCTCTCTCTCTCTCTCTCTCTCTCTCTCTCTCTCTCTCTCTCTCTCTCTCTCTCTCTATCCATTTAATTAAAACAGTCCACATTGTGTTTACTTTTAAACAACTATGAAGTGAAGTAGGCTACTGTACAATACAAGCAAAGATTAAATGAAGGAGAAGTGCTTTATGAAGAGAAAGTGTACCTTTCTTCATCGTGATGATGAAGAACAGAGAACAAAACGCCACTCATACACCGCGTGTATACAGCAGGGGAAAGGGTGAATTCAAACAAAGGCCAACGGCATCGGTGTGTTATGAGGACTCTATAAAGTTCATATGGGAGAAGCATTCCTGTAAACTTGCACCCATAAAAGACCCCTGAAAGGCCTGACTGTAATGCATCCATTTGTTTACAAAACGTTTCTACCCGTGCTGACTTAATAGGGAAAAACGTTTCTACCCGTGCTGAATTAATAGGGCAAAGAACAAATGTTTGTTATCAGTTAGTCTACTCCATGATGGTCAATCCCAGTGTGCATCAGTGTGCATCGTGTGCATACACTATATAGAAAAATGTCTATACAAATACAATTATATACAATAAATATATGGGCTAGGACATCACAAAAAAAACAAAAAAACATGAGAAACCTGGACAAAAACTGACTGTTGACCGATATGACACAGAGTGTGATCACCTCAGGGACAGCTTTAAGCAGCCTCCCTAAAGGAGGGGTTGAGTGAGGCCCTGCTGAAGTATAGACCCACTGAGCAAGCAACATCTATGGACGTCCAAAAAAACAGTGGTCTGTCCAGGCTGTGATCTGTGACGTCTATTTTACAGTCAAAATGAGTTGATAAATGACACTCTGGGACAATAGTCCAGCCTGACCCGGTTCAGGACGTCTATAGACAACCACTTCCAGGTCACGGTTTAGGTGGAAAAGAAAAAAGTACTGGTGCTGTGCCGTGCCGTGTAGAGCCGCACTAAACCGTACCGTGTAGAGTCGGACTAGTTTGCCAGTCGAAAAGAGCTATTAGTTGCAAATAATCATTCTGCGAGGTCATAATCTGGACGTCTATTTGAGGGGTTGAGTGAGGCCCTGCTGATGTGTAGATTGATAGCCTCCTCAGAGCCTCTACCACTAGTAGAGATGTTGTCATTTTTATTTCTTGACTTCTTTTTATGTCTTTTCTTGTGTCTTGCGGCTCGAAACGTAACTTGAATTAATAAAGTAAACCAAGTGAGAGCAAGTGTTGATCTTAACTTTTCGGCTCCTGCACCTTTATTTGGATGTGCGCACTGTTTGCAACTGAATACCTTTTCTTGTCTCTGTTCCAGCCCCTGCCAACCTAAACGAGAGCTCCCCGCAGGCAAAGGCCAGGACGGCCCCGTCGGGGTCCTACAGCCCGCAGCAGGTGCAGGGCCGTCTGAGGGAGATCCTGAGCAAGTACAGCAATGGCCTCTGGGTGTCCAAGCTGCCGCAGCTCTACAGGGAGCTCTACAAGCAGGAGCTGCCCGCAGAGGCCCTCAGAGACCTGGAGCAGTGGACACACGTCTGCACCGTGAGAGCGCACACACACACACACACACACACACACACACACACACACACACACAGCAGAGACCTGGAGCAGTGGACACACGTCTGCACCGTGAGAGCACACACACACACACACACACACACACACACACACACACACACACACACACACACACACACACACACACACACACACACACACACACACACACAGCAGGGACCTGGAGCAGTGGACACACGTCTGCACCGTGAGAGCACACACACACACACACACACACACACACACAGCTCTGACCTCACTGCACACACACACACACACACACACACACACACACACACGCACACACACACACACACACACATACACACACACACACACACACAGCAGGGACCTGGAGCAGTGGACACACGTCTGCACCGTGAGAGCACACACACACACACACACACACACACACACACACACACACACACACACACACACACACACACACACACAGCAGAGACCTGGAGCAGTGGACACACGTCTGCACCGTGAGAGCACACACACACACACACACACACACACACAGCTCTGACCTCACTGCACACACACACACACACACACACACACACACACACACATACTGTTGCACAGACCTCGCCGTTCACAGACATAATTCAGACGTCACTACACACAGACTCCACTGCTCACAGACACAAGAGGGACTGCTTTCCTCCTTATGGTCCCATTCTGTCTCTCTTTCATTCTGCCTGTGTCCTTACTCAATACATTTCTCTTCCCTCTGCCTCCCCCTCTCTCTCTCCCTCTCTCTCTCTCTCTCCCTCTCTCTCCCTCTACCTCCTTCTCTCTCTCTCTCCCTCCTTCTCTCTCTCTCCCTCTCTCTCTCTCTCTCTCTCTCTCAGCTGGAGAAGCCGTGCAGCACCAACCCTGCTGAGCTGCTCCTCTACCCGGCCAAAGAGTCCAGCAGCAGCAGCAGCAGCAGCGGCGGTGGGGGCCCCCCCGGCACCCCGACCCCCCCGCGGAGCGAGCGCCACTCTCCTGTCGCCCAGAAGCTGCCTCCTCCCCGCACACCCACCCCCACCACCACCACCACCGCCACCACCCCTGCCACTGGCACCTCGCCCGCTTCACCCCCCGGTGGCCCGGTTGGCACGGCGACGCCCCCCTCCCTGACCCCGGAGCTGCGGCGTAACCTGGGCGATCTGTTGCTAAGATACAGCAGCGGTCTGTGGGCGCACGCGCTGCCCAAGCTCTACCAGGACACCTACAAGAGCGCGCTGCCCGCCCACGTGCTCCAGGACCTCGCGCTGCTGCGCGACTTCTGCACCGTCGACTACCCCATGCCCGACAACCCCAAGCGCGCCATCCTCTACGTGCGCACCGCCGCCGCCGCCGCCGACGCCGACGAGAACTGCAACCGGGCGCGGCCGGACGGGGACGCGGACGCGGAGGCCAAGGCGGAGGCGGGCAAGCGTCCGAGTTGCCAGGCGCAGGTGCCCGCGCTGCAGATCCCGCGGGAGGAGTACCCGTCAGTACTGGTGGTGGAGGCGGCCTGCACCAACAGCGTCGTGCTCAGGTGAGGACGTGAGGTAAACAGGTGTGTTAGGGTAGAGCTCAGGTGAGGACGTGAGGTAAACAGGTGAGGATGCTGGGCTGAGGTAAACAGGTGTGTTAGGGTAGAGCTCAGGTGAGGATGCTGGGCTGAGGTAAACAGGTGTGTTAGGGTAGAGCTCAGTTGAGGATGCTGGGCTGAGGTAAACAGGTGTGTTAGGGTAGAGCTCAGGTGAGGATGCTGGGCTGAGGTAAACAGGTGTGTTAGGGTAGAGCTCAGGTGAGGATGCTGGGCTGAGGTAAACAGGTGTGTTAGGGTAGAGATCAGGTGAGGATGTGAGGTTAAACAGGTGTGTTAGGGTAGAGATCAGGTGAGGATGTGAGGTAAAAACAGGTGTGTTAGGGTAGAGCTCAGGTGAGGACGTGAGGTAAACAGGTGTGTTAGGGTAGAGCTCAGGTGAGGACGTGAGGTAAACAGGTGTGTTAGGGTAGAGCTCAGGTGAGGACGTGAGGTAAACAGGTGTGTTAGGGTAGAGCTCAGGTGAGGACGTGAGGTAATATAGGTGTGTTAGGGTAGAGCTCAGGTGAGGACGTGAGGTAATATAGGTGTGTTAGGGTAGAGCTCAGGTGAGGATGTGAGGTAAATATGTGAGGATGTGAGGTTAAACAGGTGTGTTAGGGTAGAGTTCAGGTGAGGATGCTGGGCTGAGGTAAACAGGTGTATTAGGGTAGAGCGCAGGTGAGGATGTGAGTTAAACAGGTGAGGATGTGAGGTTAAACAGGTGTGTTAGGGTAGAGCTCAGGTGAGGACGTGAGGTAATATAGGTGTGTTAGGGTAGAGATCAGGTGAGGACGTGAGGTAATATAGGTGTGTTAGGGTAGAGCTCAGGTGAGGACGTGAGGTAATATAGGTGTGTTAGGGTAGAGCTCAGGTGAGGACGTGAGGTAATATAGGTGTGTTAGGGTAGAGCTCAGGTGAGGATGTGAGGTAAATATGTGAGGATGTGAGGTTAAACAGGTGTGTTAGGGTAGAGTTCAGGTGAGGATGCTGGGCTGAGGTAAACAGGTGTATTAGGGTAGAGCGCAGGTGAGGATGTGAGTTAAACAGGTGAGGATGTGAGGTTAAACAGGTGTGTTAGTGTAGAGCTCAGGTGAGGACGTGAGGTAATATAGGTGTGTTAGGGTAGAGATCAGGTGAGGACGTGAGGTAATATAGGTGTGTTAGGGTAGAGATCAGGTGAGGACGTGAGGTAATATAGGTGTGTTAGGGTAGAGCTCAGGTGAGGACGTGAGGTAATATAGGTGTGTTAGGGTAGAGCTCAGGTGAGGACGTGAGGTAATATAGGTGTGTTAGGGTAGAGATCAGGTGAGGATGTGAGGTAAACAGGTGTGTTAGGGTAGAGCTCAGGTGAGGACGTGAGGTAATATAGGTGTGTTAGGGTAGAGCGCAGGTGAGGTAAACAGGTGTGTTAGGGTAGAGCTCAGGTGAGGATGCTGGGCTGAGGTAAACAGGTGTGTTAGGGTAGAGATCAGGTGAGGTAAAAACAGGTGTGTTAGGGTAGAGCTCAGGTGAGGATGTGAGGTAATATAGGTGTGTTAGGGTAGAGCTCAGGTGAGGATGTGAGGTAATATAGGTGTGTTAGGGTAGAGCTCAGGTGAGGACGTGAGGTAATATAGGTGTGTTAGGGTAGAGCTCAGGTGAGGATGCTGGACGTGAGGTAATATAGGTGTGTTAGGGTAGAGCTCAGGTGAGGATGTGAGGTAATATAGGTGTGTTAGGGTAGAGCTCAGGTGAGGATGTGAGAGGTGTTAGGGTAGAGCGCAGGTGAGGACGTGAGGTTAAACAGGTGTGTTAGGGTAGAGCTCAGGTGAGGACGTGAGGTAAACAGGTGTGTTAGGGTAGAGCTCAGGTGAGGATGTGAGGTAAACACAGGTGTGTTAGGGTAGAGCTCAGGTGAGGACGTGAGGTAAACAGGTGTGTTAGGGTAGAGCTCAGGTGAGGACGTGAGGTAAAAACAGGTGTGTTAGGGTAGAGCTCAGGTGAGGTAAACAGGTGTGTTAAGGTAGAGGGCAGGTGAGGATGTGAGGTTAAACAGGTGTGTTAGGGTAGAGCTCAGGTGAGGATGTGAGGTAAAAACAGGTGTGTTAGGGTAGAGCTCAGATGAGGACGTGAGGTAAACAGGTGTGTTAGGGTAGAGCTCAGATGAGGACGTGAGGTAAACAGGTGTGTTAGGGTAGAGCTCAGGTGAGGATGTGAGAGGTGTTAGGGTAGAGCTCAGGTGAGGATGTGAGGTAATATAGGTGTGTTAGGGTAGAGCTCAGGTGAGGATGTGAGGTTAAACAGGTGTGTTAGGGTAGAGCTCAGGTGAGGACGTGAGGTAAAAACAGGTGTGTTAGGGTAGAGCTCAGATGAGGATGTGAGGTAAACACAGGTGTGTTAGGGTAGAGCGCAGGTGAGGATGTGAGGTAAACACAGGTGTGTTAGGGTAGAGCGCAGGTGAGGATGTGAGGTAAACAGGTGAGGATGTGAGGTAAACATGTGTATTAGGGTAGAGTTCAGGTGAGGTAAACAGGTGTATTAGGGTAGAGCTCAGGTGAGGATGTGAGGTAAACAGGTGAGGATGTGAGGTAAACAGGTGTATTAGGGTAGAGCTCAGGTGAGGACGTGAGGTAAACAGGTGTGTTACGGTGAAGATCAGGTGAGGATGCTGGGCTGAGGTAAATAGGTGTGTTATGGTAAAGTTGCAGAGCGCAGGTGAGCGGAAGGTACTGAGGTAAAAACAGGTGTGTGTTAGGCTAACCTGCTGTACTCACGTGAAAGGAAGGTACTGAGGTAAAACAAGTGTGTGTGAGGGTAAACAGCTGTGTTAGGGTAAACCTGCTGTGCTCAGGTGATAGTAAGGTACTGAGGTAAAACAGGTGTGTTAGGGTAAACAGGTGTGTTTGGGTAAACAGGTGTGTTAGGGTAAACAGGTGTGTTTGGATAAACAGGTGTGTTTGGATAAACAGGTGTGTTAGAGTAAACAGGTGTGTTAGGGTAAACCTGCTGTGTTCAGGTGAGCTCAGGTAAGAGCAGGGTGTGGCGAGTTGAAGGCAGCAAGCTTGAGGTAAACCTGCTGTGTTCTGTGAGAGTGTGTTGTAAGGATCTGATGGGGCGTGGTCTTAGAAAAGAAAGCTGTGCTCAGTGAGATCCTTATATTCACACGAGAGCTTCAAAGCTTTCATCATTGTGTTTGAGGAGGCTTTTGTTCTCGGTTACAGCTTGTGTTGGCAGGGGAGATTCCTGCTGTTTGCTTTCCTGCTGAAATTCTAGAAAATAGATCTCACATTGATGTTGGATTCTATAGGTGTGTTAGTGTTTTGCCTGCTGTGATTCACCTTACTGTAGGTACCTTGCTGTCAGTCTCAGTCACAGGTCTCAGATGCTGCGATTGTCAGTCTCAGGTACATTGGCGAGGGCGAAGATGTTTTTAGTGGTTCGTTGCTGTGATTGTCAGTCTCAGGTACTCAGGTACATCGCCGAGGGCTTTGGATGTATTAGAAGTTTGTTGCTGTGATTGTGGGCCTCAGGTACATCGGTCAGGGCTGTGGATGTGTTAGTGTTTTTGTCGTCTCAGGTACATCGGCGAGGGCTCTAGATGTTTTAGTGTTTATATTGCTGTGATTGTGGGCCTCAGGTACATCGGCGAGGGCTCTAGATGTTTTAGTGTTTATATTGCTGTGATTGTCGGCCTCAGGTACATCGGCGAGGGCTGTAGATGTGTTATTGTGATTGTGGGTCTCAGGTACATCGGCGAGGGCTCTAGATGTTTTAGTGTTTATATTGCTGTGATTGTCGGCCTCAGGTACATCGGCGAGGGCTGTAGATGTGTTATTGTGATTGTGGGTCTCAGGTACATCGGCGAGGACTGTAGATGTGTTATTGTGATTGTCGGTTTCAGGTACATCGGCGAGGGCTACTCCCAGGCGCAGGAGAAGTTGGAGGACGAGATGCGGGAGTTCTACGGGCAGGACAACACCAGGAAGCCGCTGACCAACCCCGCCTCGGGGCAGCTGGCGGCGGTGCGCGCTGAGGAAGAGGAGGAGATCCTGCGCGCCCAAGTGTGTGAGGTCACGGCCGACAAGGTCAAGGTGAGAGCTGTGCTGCCAGATATCATCATCATCACACACATCACACATCACACATCTCACACACACACACACACACACACACACACACATCATCAGGCTTTGGTGAGGTCACGGCCGACAAGGTCAAGGTGAGAGCGAGCTGTGGTGCCAGATATCATCATCATCACACACATCACACATCTCACACACACACACACACACACACACACACATCATCAGGCTTCTCACACATCACACACATCACACTTCTCACACACACACACACACACACATCATCAGGCTTTGGTGAGGTCATGGTGGGCAAGGTCAAGGTGAGAGTTGAAAACTATGGTGCCAGACATCATCACACACACACATCTCACACACACACACACACACACATCATCAATATCATCGGTGTTGTACAAAAACGCAACATAATTTTTTTCGGGGGAAACTGAATACAATACATCCTCAAAATAATGAATGGGAACTTCATCATTTGGGTTTGCACGATATTTAAATTCCTCATGTTCCTTGCATCATCATCATCATCATCATCATCACATCTGAGGAAGGGCTTACAGGCCCGAAACATCACGGTGTAGAAATAAAACAATTGGGAGCAAAATTTTGGTTGCAGCTGACTTTTTTTCTTTACTTCTTACTTTGATTTCAGTGAACGATGGACATGTACCTAATTTGTGTCTGTTCTACTGTAACTGAACCTAAACCCTGGACACACATCCTCCCAAGTGTCCTTTGTGCAGTAGGCGTTTCATTTGCGTCTCTGTTGCCGTCTCTGCAGGTGTATTATGTGGATCATGGCTTCTCTGTTGCCGTCTCTGCAGGTGTATTATGTGGATCATGGCTTCTCTGTTGCCGTCTCTGCAGGTGTACTATGTGGATCATGGCTTCTCTGTTGCCGTCTCTGCAGGTGTATTATGTGGATCATGGCTTCTCTGTTGCCGTCTCTGCAGGTGTACTATGTGGATCATGGCTTCTCTGTTGCCGTCTCTGCAGGTGTATTATGTGGATCATGGCTTCTCTGTTGCCGTCTCTGCAGGTGTATTATGTGGATCATGGCTTCTCTGTTGCCGTCTCTGCAGGTGTACTATGTGGATCATGGCTTCTCTGTTGCTGTCTCTGCAGGTGTATTATGTGGATCATGGCTTCTCTGTTGCCGTCTCTGCAGGTGTACTATGTGGATCATGGCTTCTCTGTTGCCGTCTCTGCAGGTGTATTATGTGGATCATGGCTTCTCTGTTGCCGTCTCTGCAGGTGTACTATGTGGATCATGGCTTCTCTGTTGCCGTCTCTGCAGGTGTATTACGTGGATCATGGCTTCTCAGAGGTCATCAGCAAAGCCAAGCTGCTGGAGCTGCACGACAAGTTCTTCAAACTGCCCTTTCAGGCCACCAAGTGCAAACTGGCCGGTGAGTTCAGCTAGAAAATCAGCTGTGGATCGCTGCAGACACCGGCAGCCATCTGTTCCGCTCAGACTTAAGGGCATCTCCACTGTTGCATTCTCTACTAGGCAGACGGGTTGGGCCCTTGAGTCGTGGATCTGTCTGAGGTTTCTTCCTATATGTATCTCCAATTCTAGGGAGTTTTTCCTTGCCCATGTTACTCATGGGCTCTCTTTGAGTGTTTAACACCCTGTAAAGCGCCATGAGACATGTTTTGGCGCTCTATAAGTAAAATTAAATTGAAATTGAAATTGAATTGAAATTGAATTCTTCTTCATTTACATTTGTTTTTTAAATGTACCCATTAAACTTACCTGTGTGTGTGTGTGTGTGTGTGTATGTGTGTGTGTGTGTGTGTGTGTGTGTGTGTACGTGTGTGTACGTGTGTGTGTGTGTGTGTGTGTGTATGTGTGTGTGTGTGTGTGTGTGTGTGTGTACGTGTGTGTGTGTGTGTGTATGTGTGTGTGTGTGTGTGTGTGTGTGTATGTGTGTGTGTGTGTGTACATGTGTGTGTGTGTGTGTGTGTGTGTGTGTGTGTGTGTGTGTGTGTGTGTGTGTTAGGACTGGAGCAGTTCAGCCAGGAGGCGTGTGTGCTGAAGAAGTTTGATTCCATGGCGAGTGGGAAGATCCTGCTGGCGGAGATTCTGGAACGCCAGGAGACGCCGCTCATGGTCCTGTACGACACGTCGCAGGATGATGATGTCAACATCAACGCGGCCTGCATGAAGTCCCTGCAGGACAAGTCCCTGGAGAGCCCTCTGCAGGTGCCCCTCCCAACATGGCCGCTGGGCTAAGACGATTACATCACTTCAAAATCCCATTAATCCCACGCACCGTCTGCACCCTCCCCCACTGTCTCTACAGACAACAACAACAGCACCCTACTACTCAAGCAGGCAGTCTTTAGCCAGCGTCTCCCATCACTTATAGTTACATTTACACGGTCTCTACCGACAAGACAACAACAGCACCCTACTACTCAAGCAGGCAGTCTTTAGCCAGCGTCTCCCATCACTTATAGTTACATTTACACGGTCTCTACCGACAAGACAACAACAGCACCCTACTACTCAAGCAGGCAGTCTTTAGCCAGCGTCTCCCATCACTTATAGTTACATTTACACGGTCTCTACCGACAAGACAACAACAGCACCCTACTGTACTACTCAAGCAGGCAGTCTTTAACCAGCGTCTCCCATCACTTATAGTTACATTTACACGGTCTCTACCGACAAGACAACAACAGCACCCTACTACTCAAGCAGGCAGTCTTTAACCAGCGTCTCCCATCACTTATAGTTACATTTACACGGTCTCTACCGACAAGACAACAACAGCACCCTACTACTCAAGCAGGCAGTCTTTAACCAGCGTCTCCCATCACTTATAGTTACATTTACACGGTCTCTACCGACAAGACAACAACAGCACCCTACTACTCAAGCAGGCAGTCTTTAACCAGCGTCTCCCATCACTTATAGTTACATTTACACGGTCTCTACCGACAAGACAACAACAGCACCCTACTACTCAAGCAGGCAGTCTTTAACCAGCGTCTCCCATCACTTATAGTTACATTTACACGGTCTCTACCGACAAGACAACAACAGCACCCTACTACTCAAGCAGGCAGTCTTTAACCAGTGTCTCCCATCACTTATAGTTACATTTACACGGTCTCTACCGACAAGACAACAACAGCACCCTACTGTACTACTCAAGCAGGCAGTCTTTAACCAGCGTCTCCCATCACTTATAGTTACATTTACACGGTCTCTACCGACAAGACAACAACAGCACCCTACTGTACTACTCAAGCAGGCAGTCTTTAACCAGCGTCTCCCATCACTTATAGTTACATTTACACGGTCTCTACCAACAAGACAACAACAGCACCCTACTACTCAAGCAGGCAGTCTTTAACCAGTGTCTCCCACCACTTATAGTTACATTTACACGGTCTCTACCAACAAGACAACAACAGCACCCTACTACTCAAGCAGGCAGTCTTTAACCAGTGTCTCCCACCACTTATAGTTACATTTACACGGTCTCTACCAACAAGACAACAACAGCACCCTACTACTCAAGCAGGCAGTCTTTAACCAGCGTCTCCCATCACTTATAGTTACATTTACACGGTCTCTACTGACAAGTAATCAATTAGCTGATGCTTTTATCTATAGCAACCTACAAATGAGGACTAACGTTTAGTTAGCGTTAGCATGGATAATGGTGAACAGTAGAGTAGTTTGGTAACAGTGAAGTTGACAGATAGTACTATATCCTTTGGAGGAGTTGAGCAGTTGCTTTACAGTGTAATGACTGACATGTTTAAGATACTGTGGATGAAAGGGTCAGCCTAATGAATATAGTCGTAATATAGATCAAAGTAGAATAAAGGATAAGTATTTACAGTGGGGATGTTTCAGAGGGAGATTTCATCTGGGCTTCACCTGTTGTTAATGATGGTGTTGTTGTTGTTGTTGTTGTTGTTGTTGTTGTTGTTGTTGGTCTGGCAGGTGAACAGTGCCTACATGAATGTGAGTGTGACGAGTGTGTGTTCGGACGGCACCATCTACTGCCAGCTGCCCTCCCGAGGCCTGGCCAAGCTCACCGAGGTGCTGGGCAAGACCGAGGCCTACTTCCACTCTCAGGTACAGCACCAGGCCGAGGCCTACTTCCACTCTCAGGTACGACACCAGACCGCGGAGCTGCACCACATCTCTAGTGTCCCTCGTGAGGACCAGTAGGACGGGTCTGCGTCTGTAGTGTCCGTCGTGAGGACCGAAGGACGGGTCTGCGTCTATAGTGTCCATCGTGAGGACCGAAGGACGTGTCTGCGTCTGTAGTGTCCATCATGAGGACCGAAGGACGGGTCTGCGTCTCTAGTGTCCCTTGCGGGGGCCGAAAGACGGGTCTGCGTCTGTAGTGTCTGTTGGGAGGACCGGAGCACGGGTCTGCATCTGTAGTGTCCCTCTCGTGGGGAAGGGGGCTAGCAGTGGCTCAGTGGTCACGTCTGTGTCGTCTGTGTCCTACTACACCACACACAGCCTCAGTGTCCACGGTTTTGAGTCTGATCTGATGTCATTTCCTGTGTCTCTTCTACTCACTTCCTGTCCACTCCTCACTGCCCTTAGCAAAAATAAGTTTATGGAAGTGTACTGTTAGTATACTTAATATTTTTTTTATTTTATACGTACTATACTAATTCACTGATGGAAATGTCTAAGTATATTTACCTGAACCTGTAGCCAGAGGCTTTCAGAGGCTACATGACAGATTCTCATTTCATTTAATTTCATCCACTTAGCAGATTCTAATATTATCCTTACAGTTAACTTATAGTTTACTGAGGTTAATCATGTCCTGACAGTTAAGGCTAGAACCCCCCAAAAATAGGTACAAAAAACCCTGTTAATCTTCCATATCACGTACACCACTGGGGACAGGTAAGAGTTAAGATCTGAAGTTAGTCAAGCCAGTAGTTTCTGTGAAACATAAACCCAAACAAAAGCGAACTGAATGACATTTCAAACAGCGTCCTTGTGTGTTTGTTGTACCTGTGGTATTTTTGGCGCTGGTAGTGGTGACGTTGGTGACCTGTAAGTGTGTGTGTGTGTGTGTGTGTAGACACTTTGCTCCAGTAGCCTCTGACTGCTCTAACTGTTGTCCTCGCTTGTGTAGGAGTGCTGTAGGTGTGGTGATAGCCAGATTGGGATTAGCGTCCGTAATCTGGGACTAAGAGCTGGCCCATCTAATCTGTAGTAAACACTGGCCCACTGACACAATGCAAACACACGTCCCAGTCAGTCTTTCCCACTCAAGCCTGATTAGCCACATTTAGCCATTACATCATGACTCAACAAGCAGTGCCTGCCTGGTACAGTACCACGGAGGCTAATAGTATAGCACTGTATTACACTATATTGCCAAACGTATCCAACACCTTGATGAATTAGAGTGGAGGCTGAGAGCCAGTCTCCTTGTCCAACATCAGTGTGTGACCTCACTAGTGCGCTTGACAAAATAATGGTCAGAAATTCCCATAAATACACTCCTAAACCTTGTGGAAAGCCTTCCCAGAAGAGTTGAAGCAGCTACCGCTGCAAAGGGTGGACCAAAATCTTACTAAACCCCATGGAATAAGAATGGGATGTGACTGAAGTTCATATGTGAGTCAAGTCAGATGAGGGAATACTTTTGGCAATATAGTGTAAGGCCAATAATACTATTATTCAATCAGGCTAGTGTACCGTAGTAGCTACAGTATATGCAAGGCTACATGTGATAGAAAGCTGAAATGATATGTAGTTATACTGTCCTTTCTGATTAGATCACACCAATTGAGTAGCGCTGGAGTATGAAAGGAGTGGCTTTGAATGTTCAATAAAACCTGCGTAGTTGGGAAGTGTGTGAGGAGCACAATAAAGTCTCTGTTGTTGTGATTAAGATGGGTGTGTACTGGACTTTGCTCTCGAGCGCAGTGTTCTACAATACGAGCAGGAGGTGCTGATGTCATGTCCTGTTGGGCAGGTGACGTCGGAGTTCCTGGTGTCCCGGCCGTTCTGTGGGAAGGGCTGTCTGGCGCGCTACAAAGGCAAATGGTCTCGAGTCGAGGTGAGCGCAACGGAACCCAACGGAACCCACCGGAACCCACCGGAATTCCCTACAGGCCTGTGTGCTGACACACACAGACACACACACACTCAATAGAACAGTCATTTATGACAGCCAACAGCCAACAGCCAACACATTTGATCTCAGTTCTTAGTTATACATATACGTATGTGTAGCAAAACCAGTCAAAGTTAGGGATGTAAGAAAATAATATTGATTATTGCAATATTTTATTCAGCAATACTGAATCTTTTTTCAAAAACATAAAATTGATTTCTGTTTTAATTAATGTTTATATGCAAGCTCTTTATTTTGTCATTGATACAGGCAGAACTGCACGGTACAGTGTACTGAATTGTTTTTGAAAGATTTTTTACTTATATTTTATGGATATGATGGTGTCTTCTTATCAGTTTTTCACAATATATTACCTTTCGCACAGTATTGATATACGTACAGTGCAATACATTGAAACGTAACCCATGTATGGTGATACGTATTGTATTGCCAAATTCTAGCTGATAGAGCCCTAGTGACATTATGGTCTTTTCATCTCTTTCTCTCCCACTACTGTTTCTCCCTCTCTTTCACTCATTCTCTTTCTCTCTCTCTCTCTCTCTCTCTCTCTCTCTCTCTCTCTCTCAGATCACCAATCTCCATGGCAGCCGAGTACTGGACATCCTGTTCATTGATTTGGGGGTTCAGGCGTCCGTAGAGGTCATTGAGTTGAGGGAGTTCCCGCCCCCCCACCTGCGTGACCTCATCGCCATCCCACCCCAGGTCTGTCCTCTGATTGGACGCTTTGTATTGTACAGCAGAGGGGAGAGTTAGAGATCGAGTTCTTTGTGTTTCTTTACATACGTAGAGATTAGTGAATGTATGTTACGTATCTTTCCCTTAATCTCTGCGTTTGATGACAGCTTTGATACCTTTGTGTGTGTGCGTGTGTGTGTCCATGTGGATAAAAGGTTCTCTGGTTTAATTGACTCTGAGTTTGTTTGCTTGTGTGTGTGTATGTGTGTGTATGTTTGTCTTTCTGTCTTTCTGAAGTAGGGAACTATAAGGTCTAGCTTTTGTAGTGGATGAAGTCTTCTCCCGCAGATCTAACTGTGTGTCTGTGTGTGTGTGTGTGTGTGTGTGTATGTGTGTGTGTGTGTGTGTGTGTTTCAGGTGGTGAAGTGTTGTCTGGCTGATCTAGCGGTCAGCGTGGGATCCTGGACCCCAGATGCTGTTCAGTGGCTTAGAGACACAGTACTGCACTGTACTGACTGCAGTATAAAGGTACACACACACACACACACACACACTAACTCACCCACTCACAGTACTGCACTGTACTGACTGCAGTATAAAGGTACACACACACACGCACACACACACTAACTCACCCACTCACAGTACTGCACTGTAGTGACTGCAGTATAAAGATAAACACACACACACGCACACGCACACACACACACACACACACACACACACACACACACACACACACACACACACACACACACACACACACACACACACACACACACACACACACACACCTACACCCCCACACACACACACACACACACAGAGTGATGTGATGTGTGGTGTCCTGCTGCAGATTGCCAGACAGGAGGAGAGCAGGCGCCTGACGCACGTGCACCTGTTCACCAGTAAGAACTTCCAGGACGTCAGCCGCAGCATCAACCGCCAGCTGGCCGACTCGGAGCTGTGGAAGCACCAGAAGGACGTCTTCCTGTCCAGCCACAAAACACACACACACACACCCACGACCACACACACGCACCGCTCCGCAAGCCCCACCTCCACCTCCACCACCTCCACCTCCACCAATGGCACGCGAGCGCCTCAGCTCCGACGTGCCCATTCGCTCCCGGGCACCAGGGGCACTCCGCCCACCTCGCCCACACACAACAACGCCGTTGCCACGACAACTGCCCCCCAGGGGTGTCTGCAGATGCCCCCGCTGCTGGAGCTGCCCCCGGCGGGGCAGAACCTGGACGTGTACGTGTCGGTGGCCTGCCACCCGGGGCACTTTGTGCTGCAGTCCTGGCAGGACATGTACAAGCTGGTGGTGCTGATGGGGGAGATGATCCTGCACTACAACAAGACCGACGACAAGCCCGTCGCCGCCGAGAAGAACCAGGTGTACGCCGCCAAAGTGGACAACAAGTGAGTGTGTGTGTGTATAGGTGCCTCTCATGCAGCGTTTATACGTCCTCCCTCGCTCCTCGGGCCTCGATCCTCACTGATCTACATAAAGAATGATGGGGGGGAAACAATGGAATAGTCTATCCAGTGTTAGTTATAGATCAGTGGGAACGCCCCTCGAGGATCGAGCATCGAGGATCGAGGATGCATGTTGAGAGGCACCCTGTGTGTGTGAGAGAGAGAGTGTGCGCACTACAAAAAAGGGGTGTCTAAAAACAAGATAAAAACACTAAATCTGAGGTAAAAGGCACTCAAAACAAGTGAAATGATCTGTCCATGCAGCAAGATCATTTCACTTGACAAAGATTTCTTGACTGAAGATAATTAAATCTAGAAATTATAGTGTAAAGTTCAGTCCAGTCACACACATATGAAAACTGACCCTGTGCTTGAAGTGATATGAGCACAATTACGCTAGTCTGTCTGACCCTCTGCTTTATGTGATAGCCTATAAAAGCATGGTAAACACTGACACAACTGACGCTGACACAACTGACCCTGTGCTGTATGTGATGTAAGGGCACGACTGACACTGACACGACTGACGCCGTGCTTTATGTGATATGACTATGATATGACGTCAGGACTGACGCTCCGTCTCCGTCTTTGTGTGTGTGTGTGTGTGTGTGTGTGTGTGTGTGTGTGTGTGTGTGTGTGTGTGTGTGTGTGTGTGTTGTTTCCAGCTGGCACCGTGTGCTGGTGAAGGGCATCCTGACCAACGGCTTGGTGTCCGTCTACGAGCTGGACTACGGCAAACACGAGCTGGTCAGCTGCACCCAGCTGCGTCCACTCATCCAGGAGTTCCGGCAGCTGCCCTTCCAGGGAATCACTGCCCAGCTAGCAGGTATGATTAGCAATGCCCAGCTAACTGGCATGGTGGTATGGTTAGCAATTCTCAGCTAACAGATATGATTAGCAACAGGTATGGTTAACAAATGCCCAGCTAACAGGTATGATTAGCAACAGGTATGATTAGCAATGCCCAGCTAACAGATATGATTAGCAACAGGTATGGTTAGCAATGCCCATCTAGCCAACCACACAGGCCATAGATTCCCTGTTTGCATTGTAACAGTACATGCAACATTGCCTACATATTTATCCATGTATTGCATTTAAAGGGGCATATTGACATTTTATACTCTTGATTCATATTTGCTGTCTGTAGTTGTCTAGTCTGTAGTCTGCCAGCTTGTTGAATAACATCACACCAATTGTAGCCTACCTCCCTGGATCAAGTTTCCACCCACGAAAGAGCGAAAGATTGTGTTTTTCCCACAAGTTTGGGACCTAGTTAGCAACACACCAGCACACAAACTAGCTGATCTGGACAGGGCTCTTCAGACAGGGCTGAAAACAGTGTTGTGGTGGCACTTCATTGTTTTGCTATTTTGACCAAAGCATGACACAAATGTTTCATTAAGACCTCAAGAGTGTACTTAAATTGTGGAAAATGGGCCAAATATGTCCTCGTAAGAGAGTTTGAAAAGACGAACACTAAAGGTAACATGTCTGCTTGTGTGATCCTAGGAGTATCAATAGCAGGTGTTTTGCACAAGTGCGCCTCCTGGGGGCTGTACTTGTTATTGCATGCATAATATTGTTTTATTGAATTGCATGTTGTTCACTGGGTTGTCTGACTAGATGTTGATTTGGATACAGCTACATATGTACCTCCTTTGTGCTTGCATAGTCCAGTTTCTGTGTGTGTGTGTGTGTGTGTGTGTGTGTGTGTGTGTGTGCGTGTGTGTGTGCCTGAACAACAGATCTCTTACGCGCAGGCCTGTTGTCCCTCCCTCCCTCCCTCCAGGTGTGAAGCCTCGGCAGTGGTCGGAGGAGGCGTCCATCGTGTTCCGTAACCACGTGGAGAAGAAGCCGCTGGTGGCCCAGCTGGAGGCTGTGAAGGAGGCGCCCAGCGCCTGGGACCGCAAGGTGACCGTCTACCTGGTGGACACCTCTCAGGAGGAGCACGACGTCTGGGTGCACGACATCATGGCCGAGTTCGCCGACGAGCTCACCAAGGCCGCCTAGCAACAATCGCTACAACAACAACAACAACAGCAGCAGCAGCAGCAGCAGCAGCAACAGCAGTGTGCACGAGAAGGGGCCGGCCCGTTAGCAAGCAAGCAAGCAAAGCAAAGCGGTGGGATAAATTAGCGACTAGTGAAGCTAGTCTCACGCGAGTGTGTCGTGTGCGTGCGTGCGTGCGTGCGTGCGTGTGTGTGAGCAACTGGTGTGTTTAGGGATGTTGTCCAGGGTGTCTCTGTTCTCTTATACGACCCCTCGAGGTCTACAGTCTTACAGGGCTTTCAGGTTGAGGTAGTGTACAAGCAGGATGAGAGACCGGCGGGGGAAGTCTCGACACAGTGTAGGATTTAACAAGTACTGAGCATGCTCTAATCATCACTTGTGAGGCGATAAACAAAGTCATAAGGTCTGCTTTGGCGAGCCAGAAGGGATGCTTTGTTCAGTGACATGTTTCTTATAAAGAGTTGAATTACAGTTTTGTTTGCTCAGTCAGATGCTAACGTTAGCTCAACCTGTGGAGAAGGTCCTGTACTTTGTGGTACAGTGTGTTTCTAGTAGGCCTACTGGCAAACACCGGACTGGAAAGTCAAGCTTGGAATTCAGGTGAAGTGTGTTGCCTCCAGCCCTGGTTAACAGAGGGGGTAAAAGTGGCCCATTAATGTGCTTCCAGCTTATCACATCATCCAGCAAAAAGGTCTGAGCTAGCATGCTAGCACCTCTGACATGGCTTTAAGATTTCAAAGCTTTCAAAGCTCAACGCACAAGATGAAAACAATTTTTCACAGAAGTGAGAACTTGGGGTCTCCCAATAGTGTAGACTCTCAAACGGGATTTGGACTTGAGCGGGATTGAAATGGCACCAAATCGTGGGTCTTCCCAGTTCTAGAGCCCAGTTCTAGAGCCCAGTTCTCGGTCCATGGGGGCATTCCAAGCCCATGATTCTGTGGTTGATCTGAATAAGTCAAAGTATAAAAGTAAAGCGATTGGTATTTAGCAGTCACTTTTATCCAGAGCTGCACAGATTTGTGACGCTGGGTTCTGGAATCAAGCCCATGCCCACTGTCAGGCAGTGAAGCTACTGCGGTTTCACCACACCAGCAGTGGACGAACACAACGTGGTCAATCTTCTAATAAAAGTCAAATCAAGTCCCCTCTGTTTACTCAACGCCTTTTGCACACCTCTTTTGTGGGGACAGGTGCGTCGGAATAGGTTACCCAGTTATACTTGTAAAAGAGAATCCCGCACACTGTCAATTACGCATGCAAACATTTATTCAGAATTCACAGGAATTCATGGGATTCTCTTTTGCAAATCAAGTCCCCTGTGAAGAGTTAAACAGTCGAGTTCCACTGCTCTATAACAGTTTTCTCTCATCATGATGACATGATTATGCATTTTAAGGTTTTGAGTAATTGGGCGGTTAGAACCCTCCCATATTGTATCTCTGTGACCTTGCAGTTATGTTTTGCTAGGAGAACAAGGTCGTCGGGCTCTTAATTAGAAGTTCACCAATTACTCTGACTTAACTTATCTGGATCAGTCACTAAACAGTGTGCTTGGAAGGCCACCCCTGGGATCTGACTTAAGAGTAAGATGTTTACATAGGCCTGCTCAACAGTCTGACATTCTGCAGTCTGATATTTTAACAGGTTTACAAGAAAAACAAATGTAGCGATACATTCCTTTTCCTCCATCGATATGTGACAAAGCCATTTGGTCTGCTCTTAGTTCAGCTACAGCGCTGCAGTACTGCTCCTGGGGGAAGGGGGCACTAGACTATTTATCTCCTTTTAATGTTGTTTAACTTTTGTCTTTAGCATAGATTGGCAGAGTTCAGTTGCATGACTTGAGTGGGATTTGCTAAAGGTGTGTAACATAGCTCAGGCTTGTTTTAAGCTTCTGGTGATCAAATGGCTGAATTATATTGACATCAAAACCAACAGTCTTGACAAACCTTTAACACTAAGCATTAATGTGTATGGTTGCAGCGCGGGGTTGAACGCATATTCAGAAATGTTTTAGGAATAAAGGTAATTACAAAACTCACTTGTGTTTCAGGTGTCATTTGCCCTATTTTAAGGGGATTTTTACGATAAGATTGGTTTTACAATATGGGGAAGACATTTAGATGTCTTACGCTCATCTAAAAGCTGTTTGAGATCAGACCGGTCTCAACAATTAGGTGGAACAATGGAATACTCCGCAAGAGTCTAACAAAAAATATTTGTTTATGTAAAGTAATGTTGTCAGGAAATTAAAATTGATCACAATGCAGAGGGGTATACACACACACACACACACACACCACATCTTAATGATAAAACATGAATGTTAACAACAACAAAAAAGTAAACAGTCTGTTTGAAGTTCAGCCATTTTCCAGTGCTTTGTTTGTGACTGGGTCTGATATGGCACATAGCGACCCCTGCCTACTCTGTCTCCTAGCGATCCCTACTGTTTGTCTCCTTGAAACCCTTACCTACTGTTCGTTTCCTAGCGACCCCTGCCTACTCTGCGTTTCCTAGCGACCCCTGCCTACTGTTCGTCTCCGAGCGACCCCCACCTACTGTTCGTCTACTAGCGACCCCTACCTACTGTTCGTCTCCTAGCGAGCGCTACCTAGCTTATAAGGGAGGACATGAGCCGTGCTTTAGGAAAGCTTCCATTTGTACGTCGCATTTATTTTCACCACATGCATTCAAGTCAAATCAATCACCACCAAAACAACTGATCATGTTAAATAGAAACTAAAAATATGTGTGTGTGAGTGTGAGTGTGTGTGTGTGTGTGATTTGCTTGTTTTGGAATAAGAGAGTAGATGGATGTTGAGTATGAATTGGGTAGAGTTCCAGGGGTAGAGGTCAGGGTGCCCCGTATTCATTTTTTTTTTTTTGAGGTGTGTGTGTTTGGAGTGGGGGGGGAGGGGAGGGGGGGGGTCGAGATGGGAGGTTGGGGGTCACTGTAGTTCATCCAGTAGCAGTCGGCAGCATTCGCCCACCTTGGCCGGCTCCGCCACGCCCGAGTACTTGTTGATCTGCGCGGGCACGCCGAGCGATCGCGCCAGGTCCCTGGCGGTGGCGTCGCCCGCCACGGTGGTGCCCAGCGCCACCAGCAGCCGGAACACGGCCTCCCTGTCCGTCACCACCTCCAGGGCGGCGCTGGCCACCGACAGGCACTGCGCCTTGGCCTCCAGCTCCGACGGCTGCCCCAGCAGCTGCCCGGCGTAGTCGAGGACGAGGGTAGCCAGCGCCACGTGGATGTTCTTGTTGTGGACGGAGCGCAGGTCGGCGGCGGCGGTCAGAACTGCCTCGCGCTGACCCAGGAGCAGCTGGCGGCCGCACGCCGCGGAGAAGCAGTTGCAGAGCGTGCGCAGCGCCAGCATCTGATTGGCCGGCCGGCCCCGCGGGCCCATGAGGGACAGCAGGTGGTTGCACAGGCTCACGCCCTCGCTGCCGCCGCACATGCGCGCGTTCACCTCCGGGTGGCGCACCGCCAGGCGCAGGATGTCCAGCACGGGGAACACGATGTCTGCAGCCACAGAAGAAGAAGAAGAAGAAGAAGAAGTCTATGGGTGCGTCTCATCATGCCTCCTCGATCCTCGATGCTCGATCCTCGAGGGGCGTTCCCACTGATCTATAACTAACACTGGATAGACTATCCCATTGTTTCCCCCCCATCATTCTTTATGTAGATCAGTGAGGATCGAGGCATCGAGGAGCGAGGGAGGACGTATAAACGCTGCATGAAACGCACCCAGTCACAGAAACAAGACTAGAAAAGCACTCAGAGAGCGCAGACCGAGAATGTCTAATAAGGGGAGAAGGACCACTTGCTAAATACTTCCGCATGGTACTGCAACTAGAGGGCGATCGCGAGCAAGTGATGAATGAATGGGTAGCAATGGAGCTGAACCCCCCAATACCACATTTGTCTTTATATCATTTTTTCTCCTGAAATTGCATTAATGCATGCGATGCAGGATAACTTGACTTGACAATTAGCTGACCAATGCCATTTTCAATATTTGTTGTTATTCCTAAAAACCCTTTCAAAGTTTTCATGTCACGTGACACAAAAGCGAACCACTTTACGGCCATAGACCTAAAAGAAGGTTCAGCTTCACGACATCGTCGTAATCGGTCGCGATTTCTCGCTGACCAATCAGCATCCATGAGCTAAATGCTAGCATGTTACACGGAAAGCGGCCCATCCTATGAAAAGCAGAAAGGACATGAGTGACTTTTTATTTCATTTCCAGTGGAAAACCTATACTCAGGTAGCTACTACGACAATGTACATTAAGAAATGAAGTTGTCAACTGTGAAAAAAACGAGTTTTAGCCGCCTAGCTCCATAGACCACAATTCATTTATCACTTGCTCGGCAGCGCCCCTAGCGGAATTTCGACAGATTGCAGGAACAATCCGGTACAATGGAGTTAATAGGAAGTGGACCGGCTCTCCCTAAAGGGGCTCTGGCACAGACCTCCGCCTG